>NC_092814.1:237430300-237625300 GCF_023375885.2 Dermacentor andersoni
GACAAGCAGCTGCCTTCAGTATATTATAATTTTCACACGAGACGCTCCAAAACGTACAACTCTCTGGAGTTCCGCGAAACCCGAAAGGAACGAAGGGTGTTGCGTGCGCTTGTATTGCGAGAAGCTATTTGTAGATTCTGACGTCTAATGATGGGATGAATCAAAGCGCTTACGACCAAGGTCGGCAAGTTTTTTTTTTGTTGGGTTAGACCCAAAATCTTTTTCAACAATATTGGAGGCCTAGAGTACTTCCTGGCGAATTGCTAAAAAAATTATGGAGTTCTTACGTGCCAAAACCACGATCTCATTATGAGGCACGCCGTAGTGGGGAACTCCAGAAATTTGAACCACCTGGGGTTTTTGACATGCACCTAAATCTAAGTACACGGGTATTTTTGTATTTCGCCCCCATCGAAATGCGGCTGCCGTGGCCAGGACTCGATCACGCGACCTCGTGCTTAGCAGCCAAACACTATCGCCACTAAGCAACCACAGCGGGTTCTGGCTAATTGTGATTCTCACGTGATCACTATCACCGAAACGTGGCATTGAGCGCTTGTACCATGGAGCAAGAAAATTATAAATAATTATCGAGATATACGTGGGGCAGGAGTTCCACTTCTAATCAAAGCTGATATACATGTATAACGTACGCAAATAACTGGCATGCCAACTCGCGAAAGCATGTCGTGCAAATTTAAGCTAGGTAAAGCAACATTAATTCCTTGCAGCAGTGTACAGACCAACTAATTCACCCATGTCGTATCTAGAAGATATGGAGCTTTACCAAGAAGGAATAAAAACACCACGTAGCTCTGAAATAATTATCATTGAAGACATTACTTTGCTAGGGACTGATTGGACTGAATTTTGCACTGAGCGTTGCAACTGGGCAGACTTGGCAGTTCTAAAAAATATCTTTCAGATATGATTTACAACAGGTCCAAGCAGACGATATTGAAAGTAGCAGAAACCCCGTCCCCGTAACAACTAGAGGTACCAGCTCGTAACAAATGATGGCCGCCGTAACAGCCTCGTATATGAAGCTTTTTGGCGGTGGCAATACGGTGTGTCGTTACATTGCTTGAAAGTAAATCGCTTCTTTTTTTTTTCACCTCGAGCTCGCGTGTTCTTTCGTTGGAGAAGTGCCCAGTCTGACCAATCACGACATGCCCGCGGGCGTGTCTACATTGATAAAACTGGAAGCTTCTTTCTATCTGGTGCGGCTACGTCGACCATTGGCGACTTCATTGCACGAAGCTACTCTGTTGCTATAGGTGTGCCACAAGGAGATGTCTGATACCCACTGGAAGTTATGGCTAACGGTAGATCTGGAAGCAAAAGTTAAAGCATAAGGCGGTCTGGAGCACGTACATGTACATGGATGGTTGCTTTATTATTGTGTTTTCTGTGGAGTGTTGCGACATTTGGTTTTGATCACAACAGAACAGCCGAAGTGAAACTCGTGAAAGGGAAATTAGTCGCTTACCTGAATGTGGGAAGGAGAGAAAAGGATAAAAGGAAGGAAGGGATGTTAACCAACCAAGAGTTCGGTTGGCGCGGGGGGAAGGGAGAAGGGAAATAGAAAGAATAGTGAGAGGGGTCAGAGAGACGTTTGCGAAGAGCTGTACAGGCAGAGGCGCTCGCACAAGCCAGATGTTCTCAGAAAGCGCAAAAGTGCATTTATTGCCTTCTGAAACGATCATCGGTGAGGACGCTGTTCTATAATGTTTGTTCACTCAGAAGACGATCATCTAGTTTCCTAAATGCGTTGGACATAGATTGTCTTTGTGCTTCTAATTGAGAACAGTGGCACAATAGGTGGTCAATGTTCTCCTCGCAGCCGCAGACATAACATGCAGGACTGTCAGCCATTCGAATTACTGCTGAATAAGTTTTCGTGAAGGCAACTCTCCCAACCACTACGGACACAGAAGAGACGCTTCGTGTCCGTGCAGTCCGGCCGGAGGTCTGAGTTGCACCGAAGGGTATAGTCTATGCAGTCTGGTGCACCTTGTATGTGCGGTATTCCACTCAGCTAAAGAAAGTGTGCGAGCTAGAATGCGAAGCTGTCTGGCAGCGTCTGTCCTTGGGAGAAGAATGGCAATGCAGCGGTCTTTTTGATTTGACGTCCCAGCTGCCTTATCTGCGTCATCATTTCCAACGATAGCGCAATGCCCTGGTATCTAATGAAAATAGATATCATTGCCTTTTTCTCTCAAGTGATGGATAAGCTTCACGATTTCAAACGCCAATTGACCATCTTGAGTTCCATGTCCGAGGAACTATTGTACACATTGTAAGCCCGGCGTTGAATCACAGAAGACTGCTCATTTTCCAGGACTTTCTGTATTGATCACATCAAGCACACCGCGCAGAGCCGCGAGCTCAGGTAATGTAGACGTAGTGATATGAAGCCTTAAGCCGTTGGCTTATTCCCCTTGTTGGTATAACTACAACGCCACCGGAACTGGTTGATGTAGTTGAGTAATCAGTATAGACGGGTGTGCAATCAGTGTACTTCTCGTACAAGAGGAGTAAACTAGGTTGCTGGAGTGCAGATGACGGTTAGCCCGACGGTAAGTGGTGGGTAGGAATCTGGGATAAATGCCTTATGTGTACACGCATTTTTTCAACGGTAATGTGCGTTTTCATTGTGTAATCTTGAGCGACTGCAATAACTTCTCTCATTGATGAGCTCAGCGGTAGACCAAGGTATATTCTGAGGGCTTGGGCTTGGATCCCTTCGATTGTATTCAAGTTAGTTCTGCAGGTGTTCGAGATGACCGGTAGACAACACCACAGTAATCTAATAAAGAGGACCCTGTACAATTCCAGCATAGATTGTATTGGTACTACCCAGGTCTTTCTTCCTAGGAACCTAAACATATGGCAAATTCCCGTCAGGCGTTTGCACACCATGCACACCTCTCACACGATAACTGAGGTCCTTATTCCCGAAGCTATGATGATGCTAAAATGCCTGCCTACTGAAGCCGCGCGCGAAGCTGAAGTCGCGTCACACCCGACGTCCAAATACACATGTCTTCGGCATATGTGGAGAGTCAAACGGTGCATAGAAGGATGTCGGCGAGTCCAGTGAGTGTTGTATTGAAGAGCGTTGGGCTCAGTACTCCGCCCTGAGGGACCTCACGGTTACTGTAATGCTGGAAGGGTGGGCCATCCTGGTAAGTAGGAAAAAGGATCTCGTTTGTAGGTAACTACTAATCCATAAGAAGATCGTGCCGCCAAGTCCTATTGCCTCCAACGTGCTGAAGATTGCTTCGTGAGTTACATTATCATATGCTCCTTTATTATCCAGAAACAGGGCAGCAGATAATCGTTTGCAGGACTCCTGGTGCTCGACGTACGTCACCGAGTCGACAACATTGTCCATAGAAGAACGGCCGCGCCTGAAACCGGCCATTGCGTCTGTATATACCTCGTAACGTTCGAGGTACTATTGTAATTGTGCTAAAGCCATCATCTCCAATAGTTTTCCGATGCAGCTAGCAAGATCAATCGGCCATTATCTTGCAATGTCTACGGACGACTTTCCAGGCTTGAGCAGTGGAATTGGGCGATTGATCTTCAATTCCTTGGGAACCGTGTCTGTCTGCCAAGAGCTGTTGAACAAGAGCAGGAGCCCTTTCCGAGCCTCTTCGGCAAAATTACACATGACACGGTAGGTTATACCGTCGGATTACAGTGATGATGAATGATTGCACAAGGCAAGTGCAGCTTCGAGTTCGCTCATATTGAAAGGACTGTCAATGCGGGGGTCGCCTGAAACAGCGGAACTAGTTCCGCCAGCAATTCTCCTGAAGAAATTGTCAGTGACGTTAGCCTCTCTGCATTGTTGGTGAAGGGCTAAATACTTGAAAGGGTGGCGCTGCTGAAGGATTCTACGGAGACCATGAACAGTTCTTCATATGTGAGACAAGTGTATTCTTGGACCCAAAGACTCGCAGAAGGAGATCCATCTTTGCGATGCGAGTTCGTTGAATTTTCTTTAATTTCGTCTGGCCAACCTCAAGTCATGTACGGACTTTGTGTGCTTATATCTTCGCTCTGCACGGCGACGAATTGCACGAAGCTTCTTGAGCTCAATGTCGTAGTTGGTGCGTGTAGGCGTTCTCGAAAACGAATACGTGGAATCCCCTAGGGCACACTCTAGGCTTACGGATAAGCCATCATGACGGCCCTCTTTGACAATTGATTTGAACATCCGCCGTCGATACATTGGGTGACGCCAGCTAACTTGTATTCCGTCAGCCCTTGCATCCTAAGTGGTGAGGTGGTCACCTCCCCGCGTTTCAATATCCGAAAACCACCTAACCTTTTCGGTAAAGGAGCGTGAAACAAAGGTGAAGTCCAGGCAGCTACTGTATACAGTGCCATGCAGAAAGTTGGGGCTTCCATTATTTAACAAATGCAGCTCTTGTGCGAGGCAAATAACACTAGCCTTTTGCCCCTCGAGTTTATCTTAGAGCTTCCACGATATAGCGGTAGAGCTTTCCCAGATATACCGGCATGCATTAAAATATCCAGTCATCATCCAAGGCTACGGAGTCACTGTCGTGATTCGCCGTAACCGCTCGCAGTCCAGCCGACTCGAAGGCGATATCTAGGCTCCAGCTACTGTAAAAGTGAGCTTGCCTTTCTTCAGTATAAGACACAGGTACTGGTTTTCATGGTCTTACGTATGCAAAATCTTGTCGTATGTCGTATGAAAACGATAATCTGGCTGAATTCTCCGTGTGTGGCGGAGATGAAGCACTCATACCCGGACAGACTGATGTGAGCTGATAGGGGCTCGCAGGTGATTATAATAGGGAATTTATGAGCACAAGCTGTCGAAAGTCCAACATCCGTGACTTAAGTCCTCTGGCATCGTGATTCAATACCGGCGCGTTGCGGACCTCGACACAAAACGACGCCTTCTGGCGAGCCGTGACTTCAACCAAGGGCTGAAAGCACTGTACTCAAAGTGTCAAGCATCTGTAGAGCGCTTTGCGCAGACGAAGTTCTCATGTTGCTCGGTATAACGCAAATGGCACCTTTCATGAGAGACCGCAAAACGTTGTTTACCTGGAGATCATCATCCAACGTCGCTTCAACAGTCGCCGGAGCCGTCGAGGCCGGTGCGTTTTGAGGTAACTCAGCAGCGTGTTGTGCCCTCGGTAGCTCAGACCATTCTTCAGGACGGGCGAGTCTTTCCGCTGTGTTCGTTTTCCTTGTATCCGTCTTGATGGTGCTTTGCGTTGATGCGGCAACCCCTCTGACGGAATATGGCGTGTCACTATCTGCAGCTGCGGTTATTCGTGAATGTCTTCGGTGTCGATGCCGACGTAGCCGAAGAGTGGCAGCAGCCACTCGATGCATTGCATTGCCCCGCACCATTCGTTTCAGGATCGCGAATTCCATCCGCACCTGCGGGCAAACCTTTGATGAGGCCTTGTCAGCACCACTGCAGTTAGGGCACTATGGAACATGCGTGTGGCAGGCGTCTTCTGAATGGGACTCAGAGCACCATGGGCACACGACGTTGTTGAGGCAGACACCCTCTAATTGGCCAATCTTGCAACACTTCAAGCACGGGAGGGGCTTCGGCATGAATGGTCGTACTGGATGGCGGACATGTCCTAATTTGACGTTGGAAAGAAGGCTGTCTACTTCAAACAAAACCTTCACACAGTGAAGAATTCCAAGCCTGGAAATCTTCGTAATGAAAGTGTCTTCTGTTGTTGGTTTGATTAGTATTAAAGAATGTATTAAACAGAAATCACTGTTCCCCAAAGAGAAAATTTTGTTGAAAGTTTCAAAAGAATTTTGCTCCGTTACGAGAATGGCCATTTCTCACTGCCCAGAACGCCTCTAGCGAGAAGACGTAAAAGTGCGAATGCGGTTATCTTGCTGTCGTGGCGGTTGGTGCAATCCTTCATCGATCTTGTTTCAGGCTGTGTGAGTGTCGTTATCTGTGTTTTGTGCTATTTTGACACTTTTTGTGAACGCACTTGCGCTTTGCTGCTCAACAAGTTCGGACTCAGAAGCGTGACGCTGTGTGGAACACTCAGTGCGGCCAATACATTTTTCGTTTTTAAACAGCCAGCGTTTCTCTAGCTGACAGAGCAACCCGTCAACATAGTTGTCGATCACGCTTTCCGTCACTTGGCATGAACGAGAAATCGCTGCTCCCCTAACCGCCCGAGCTGCAAAATTTCTTTAAGGCTTCAACATAAAACACGTTGAAAGAGTTACCGGTAAAAACGTCGCCCGCTTTCATAGACTCTGCAGAGTGTGGCAATCAGATGTGCTGCAGAGTTCCTGCTCTCGCAGAGCATGTTTTAGGTGGAGGACTTCAGGAAACTTCACAGCTCGGGCACTCAGAGGATTAGCGATTTATCGTTCACGCAGCCAATGATGGAAGCGTGATGAACGACCATTTCGAGGAGTCACACGTACCACCAGCTTGAGAAAGATGGCCTATTTTTAAAAGAAAACATATTAGCCACAATGAATGTACCATACAGCGTCGCCCTTTCGCGTTCTAACTTCTATAGCTGGGGAATACGTGCCAGCACTCCTTGAAAGATGTCATGTTCAAGACTTGCATTCGCTAGTCTAGAACCTGAGGGAAACTTACAAAGTATTTGAGTGTTACAACGAAGCAGCAAATCCTCGGAACTTGAGCAAATTGATGTAAAATATCAAAAAACTAAATTAAACTAGTCGAAAAAGAGGAGGTCATTTTATTGCATTCCGTCAGAAAAATTCAGGTTGCTTCAGAGTGTTGCATACCGAGAGAAGTCGTAAGGGAAAGGCATGGAGGCTAACCAGGCTACCCTGTACTGGGGAAAGGGGATTGAAAGAGGAGAAGGAAGGAAGAAGTTCACAGTTTGCACTGTTACACACAAGCGTTCATGGCGGACTCAGTCACAGGCGGTCATACAGGCTGGTGCATTTCAAGGAATGAAATGTGGCCTTGCCTTGCAGACGCACGAGGCCACGGGCCCAAGATCTCCTCTGTGAAAGGCCGGTCGTCTAAGTGCCCCAAACCTGTCCGAAGGGCACTCATCTGGTCTTAGTATGCGGGGCAGTCACGCAGGAGATGTTTGGTCGTTTTTTCGACACCACATGTGTTGCAATTGGGACTGTCCGACATTCTAGTTAGGAAAGAGTAGGCATTCCAGAAAGAAATTCCTACTCACAAGAGGCGCAGTGAAGTTGCTTTCCGTCGGTTATAACCAAGCAAAAGTTGTAATGTCATATGCGGATCCATAGCACATAGGCGCCAGTTGATAAAATCTGGTGTGTTCCATTTCCTTAGAGTAATAATATGGACAAGACCACTGAGGTGCCGCGCTGCATCCGTTCTCGACAATGGTATCGAGGTGCTTTCAGATTCACCATGAGCCTCACGGGCAGCTTTGTCTGCGCTTTCATTCCCAGTAACGTTGCACTGCCCAGGTAGCCATGGAAATACAATAATCGTTACAGTAACGTGCGGCTTTATACTGGTTCAAGTGCCAGCTGCAGATGTAGTTGACACGCAACTGTTACCAAAGCCCTGAAGGCCATAAATGACTGCTGACTATTGAACGTACTCGAAAAGCGACCTCCAACTCCGGCGCGTTGCATTTCTGCAAACATTAAAATTAAAATGTATGGCATCTAATCCAGACAGGTGATTAAGCACCATTGCTCTACAGCAATGAAAGAATACGTATCTGTCACACTGCAGGGTATCTTGATAGTAACATTGGCAAATTACTGCGAATCTTAATATATAAGCTTACTAATAACCCCTCGCTGTATACAGTCCCGTTCGGGTACGGATAAGCACTCTCGCACTTATAAGCTATATCATTCATGAGTTTGAGTATATATTACCGGAAAATACACCTCACAGTGCTTTTTTATCGCCTTGAAGATAATCGGTGAACACTACAGCTGCAACGCCATCCGTTGCAGGGAGTTCGCTGTCACTTCTGAGCGTGAACCGGGGGTGTTGAAGCGATGAATTGCTTTTCGACATTTCGTCCGTGTCAGACGCTAAAAACTGCGCTTGTGCAAACTTGAACATTAACTGCCAGACTCTTCATGATTAGGAGTAAACGAGATGTAATTGCAATAGTCGGAACAATGTACTAGTGTCGGGCGCCTCGTGCTTCAAACGTTAGGAACTAACCATGTTTTCTATGGAGCTTGAGAATGAGTGAATTAATCGACATCTCGAATGAAAGGACGCTCAAAGATATGTTTTTCAGATGAACCTTTTTTTTTATTATTGAAGTGAATGTTAGGAGAGGTTGGCGCCTTTATGTGGTGGCACCGGCTACTCCTTGTCACTTGGCAGACGAAACAAATTTGCGCAAAAAGGGAGAATAGCGACACTTAATATAACACTCAGCAGAACACCGGATCAATAAAAAATATACAGTCCAACAGTACACGAGTCGCAAAGTTCTGTGCATTAGTTCAGTCCACGTGCGCATATATAAAGTCCGATGTTTTGAACAGCCAAAACACACAACACTTGTGATACGCTCCAAGTACAGGACAGAATTATACATATTGCGTAAAAGTTGCGATCACCGCATAAACCAACTATGAGCCACGAACAACGTTTATGTAACTCATTTAGCGTATTCGGATCATCCAATACTTAATATTTTCCCAAAATGTTGGTGACCTCTAAAAACTTTTTCAGAGCAAGAAGCGCTCTTTTGTGAAGGCCCGCAGTTGGCCGTGGGCCAAGTATCTTTTTTTAGAGTGAATGGTCTTCTGTCTAATATAAACAAATTAGCTTGCAGTACCGTTCTTTGTGTATCGTATTTCGAGCACTCGAGAAGAAGATGATGCACATCTTCGTCTGGATGGCCACAAGAACACTGCGGACTAGTGACACGTTTTATTCTGTACAAGAAGTGTTTCGTAAATGCAGTACCAAGACGCAGCCGGTGTACCAAGGTTTAAAATTTTCTGTTGTCTCTTAGGGTTTCCGGCATTGATAAGTCTATACATGGGTCTATAGAATGTAACTCCGAGTTTTTAGTTTGCTTGTCAAACCAGGTAGTTTTGATGAGACGACAAGCAATCTGTCTCAGGATCAGACGGACTTCACTACGCAATAGGGGAAGATTGGTTGTCTCTGCGTTATTGTGCGCTCGATTCGCAGCTGCGTCCGCTGCAGTATTACCAGGAATATTGCAGTGCCCAGGAATCCACTGAAATGCAATTACGTGGTTCATTGCGCTTGCTTTTGTAAGTTCTTTGAGCGTCTCATACAATATCGAAGTGTTCAAAGAATTTTTCTTATTGCTCTGTAGTAATGTGAGAGCGGCTTGCGAATCGCTAAAGATAACCCATTTTTGCGAATGTTTTTCTAATGGTATGAAACGCAAAGCACACAGGATTGCAAATAGTTCTGCCATGGTGGAAGATGTCTCCCGGGATAATTTAAATGTTTGCTCTAGCGCTAAATGTGGAATGACGAATGCTGAAGTCGAGGAATTTTTATGACACGAACCGTCTGTATAAACGTGGATGTACTGGGGGTATAATGAGTAAATTTGGAAGAGTGCCAGTTGCTGTGCGGCTACTCTGAACATGTCTCTCTTAGATATAATCCCGTCAACCGATAACTCTATTTTAGGGTATGTTAACATCCAGGGAGGGTAACTAACATCCACTTTGCACAATTCAAATCTTGGTAATAATGCTTTATGTTCTCGAACAACATCGTGAATTTTGCTTTTGTTTCTTTCGGTGAGCGCGAGGTTTAACCCTTTACTGCACCAGCTTCTCGTGTTGGGTTAAGATGCGATAAATATGTCGGCATGTTTCAACTATTCGTATGACTGGTAATGGGGGGGTGACGAGCTTCAGCAATTACTAAAGAACTCGAGGTAGCCTGCGGAACCCGAAGACACACTCGCAGCCCCCTTGCTAGTAAACGTTGAAGACGTTCCTCAGAAGTTTGCGATAAACCATGTAGAATAGGTGCCGAGTAAGCAATTTTTTGTTTTATGAGTGCGTTATGAACTTGTAGTAGCGAAGAGACTGATACCCCCCACGTTGTGCCTGCGAGTCGCCGAAGTACGTTTATTACTGGATTGGTCTATTTTTCAATTGCGCGGATGTGTGAAGCCCATGTAAGTTGGCGGTCAAGAATAACTCCAAAATATTTATGCTCTTTCACAAACATCAAACTTTGCCTGTTAAGCCTAAGTTGGAAATTAATCAACTGTCGTCTAGTGAAAGGAAGTACGGCTGTTTTTGCGTATGAAAGACTCATGCCTCTTTCTTTTAAAAAGGTGTCGATACTATCAAGACCCTCTTTCAGCGTTGTTTGAATGTCTTGTATATTAGAACCAGAGGCCCATATGCAGATGTCATCTGCGTACAGAGAATACGGTAGACCAGACGGGAGTTTTTGTGGCAAGGCTGCCATGGCACAGTTGAATAAAAACGGACTGAGAACACTGCCCTGCGGAACGCCCAGCGTGATGCTGTGATAATTTTTTTCTCCTTCAATTGTTTCTATAAATATTTTTCTATCTTTCAAGAAATTTGATACCCATCGCAGCGTTCGACCGTGTAGGCCAAGCTCTAACATACCAGCAAGGACGTGTATGTGACTTACAGTGTCGAATGCTCTTTGAATGTCTAAGAATACTGCTACTGTCACATTTCCGCAGCTTCGTTCATGTTCGACGTATGTGGCAATATCTAATACTGCATCCATTGTACAACAATTTTGTCGAAAACCGGTCATGTGGTCGGAGAACACATTTGTGTGTTCACACCACCATTGCA
This sequence comes from Dermacentor andersoni, assembly GCF_023375885.2. NCBI lineage: Eukaryota > Metazoa > Arthropoda > Arachnida > Ixodida > Ixodidae > Dermacentor > Dermacentor andersoni. Next base: position 237,441,122 of record NC_092814.1, read on the forward strand.
GTCGACTGTCTATCATCTTCTCCATTAGTTTGGAAAAACAGCTTGTGAGACTGACGGGGCGGTAGGAGTCAAGACAAAGTGGAGTCTTTCCTGGTTTTAGCACTGGAATTACCCGTGCTAATTTCCATGAATCCGGTAGAGTCTCTCTTATCCAGATAACATTAAATATCTCCAAAAGAGTCATTCTTCCTACTGGACCTAGGTTCTTTAACATCACATACGTAACACCATCTGGGCCTGCGGTTGTCTTTGTACGGCATGACGAAAAAGCACTTTTCAATTCATTTCATCTAAACTCACAATCAAGTTGTGGATGTTGTGACATAAAGCATGCACGAACCTTCTGTTCTGTTAGTGTTGTCGAACTTGCAAATTGTAGGCAAGTAAACGGAATTCCTGGTCTGGATATAAGTTCACAAAATTCGTCAGCAACAGATGTTTCCGGAGTGGTTCGAGCTACGGCAAGGGCTAGAAAGGGATGGCTCTGGGTAACTGGACCACTAAAAGATCGGACAACTGACCATATTCTGGGAACTGGAGTAAACGGAGACAACGACGCGCAGTATTCTCGCCATTTTCTTGTACCTAATTTTTGTAAGCGTCTGCGCGAAGTTGACTGAACATTCTGTGCCATCTTGTAGTCATCCAGCTTTCCACTGCGGCGGTAAGCCCGTTCTGCGCGCCTTCTAATTGCTCTTAGGCATTCATATTCGCCGTCGACTGCAGCGTATTCATTTGGAACAATGACTTGCTTTGTGCAGATCTTGTAAGACTCACACAATATATTTGCAAAACTTTGAAAGTTCGCATTTTCGCCCAATGAATTACTTAAATGGTGCCGAAAACTTCGCCAATTAGTATATTTTGAGTAGCGGAGGGTCCCCTCACTCCGTATGAGGCGATGTTTTACCAGGATCGGAAAATGATCACTACCGTGCGTTTCTATGTCCGTTGACCATTCAACGCCATCAAGAAGGTCTTGGGAGCAGAGCGTAACATCTATACAGCTTGAGTAACGAAACCCCCGCAAGAACGTTGGAGAGCTGTCATTTAACACAATCAGATTACTTTTTTCTGCGGCAGACTCTATAGTGCTTCCACGGGAATCATTATATTCACTGCCCCAGATGACGTTATGTGCGTTGAAGTCCCCACAAACCAGCACATGTGAGTTTGCGATACCAAACACATTCACCAAGCTGTCTACTGGTATTTTTGCTAGAACATTGTAGATAAAGACTGATCACTGTGACACTTGTATTTCTAAATGATATCTTGCACGCTACGAACTCCGGTATATTAAATCGCTCGACTTTATTAAATAGGACGGCAGGTCTTTTCTCACGCATAACATCGCTCTGCTACTTCCAGCAATGCGCGATGATTTATATATAACATAGTTCGAAAGACGAAAGTCATCTCGTACGCCTGCCTCCTGTATACATAAAACAGGAAAGTTATGTTGAGCTAGTAGTTTGCGAAAATCAGCTGACTTATTTCGAATGCCATTAGCATTCCACTGAAGTATGAAAACATTGTTATAACGATTATTCACCAACAGCCTGCAGTGGAGCTGTTGGTGGTTGTGGAAGCACCAACGATTCCATAGAAAGCAGTGCCTTTACCTCTGAAAGGTTGTTTGCGTGTGGAATGGCACTGAGAATTGCACGCAGAGCTCTGAATAGCATGGGCAGGATCATCTGTGCCACGGGTAAAGACGCGTAATCACCAAACGACGCTGAAGCTCCATGTGTGCTCGAAGCAGTTCGCTGAAGAGCTGACTGAGATGGTCGCTCGGATGACAAATGTGGTTGAGGCGAATGTTGAGGTAGTCGCTCAGATGTTAGGTGAGGTTGCTGTGTCAATGGCACAGGGCGTTGTTTAAAAGGTCGGCGAAGTTCACTCGAAGCCTGGGCAAGATAAGTTGTGTTCTCTGTTTATGTCGTCAGGTAAGTGGATCTTCGAAAAAGCGCCGTGGGATACGTGAAATTTGTTTTGCAACCTATATCATACCAAATGAAAAACGAGCTGGCAGAGTACCAAAGTACCTGTTAGCGATCGACAAAAAGAGTACAGTGCCAAGGAAAGACATATAGGTCACCAGAAAGAATCCAGTTCGCTATGCATGGTTCAGATGAACCACTTTGTTGATCCATGGATAGCGAACTGGATTCTTTCTGGTGACCTAGATGCCTCTCCTTGGCTCTGTTCTCTTTCTGTCGATCGCTAACAGGTACTTTGGTACTCTGCCAGCTCGTTTTTCATTTGGTATGATATAGGTTGCAAAACAAACTTCACGTATCCCACAGCGCTTTTTCGAAGATCCACTTACCTGACGACATAAATTAGGCATTGTTATTTACTTCACATTACCGCTAATTTTGCTCAGCCAATATTGAAACGACAAAATGAAAATTTCAAATTTATTTTTGTTTTCTTCGGCAATAAAAGCCTCTGAGTTTGACCCCTTAGAATTCATCCTCACTGACCAAGAGAGTAGGGCTTGAGGAGGTCGTTTGTCTTAAGGATGGCCAGGTCATGCTTAAAAATTAATAGCGCCGAAACCATGGAGACCGGCAGAGACATTGCCTGTCTCCCCCGTCTTTTTTTTTTTCTACCTTGTAAATGTAAATAAATATGTCGCACCAACTAGAGATGACCTCCAACCCTCACGGGATATGCACTCTAATAAAACAACCTCGAATAAACTAAAACAGACCATCCTGGGCGACACAAGAGACGCGATCAGAGGGTGGCACGTTAACCGCACGATAATGGAGTGCACCACGACTTAGTACTCAAAACGTCACGCGCACTTGAATCCTTGCCATCGCAAGTGCATAGCGAAAGAAAATAACGGGCCGATGTCGCTATTCTCCCCTGAACGCAAAATTCGCGTGCGGCGGCTGTCACATCCCGCGAGAGGCATACAATCAATGCTAGAACGGCGGGTGTGGCACGAAAAAAACTCAGAACTTGCGCGCGAGCAGTGGAAACACGTCGCAGTGACAGATGGGAACATTCCACAACCTCCGGGGCACACACGCCGACTGCCTGAATACAGGTAACACTAGAAAGAACAGAAAGGTCCTACGCGAAACCTCCCGGAGACATTCCAGATTCTCATTCGCGGCAATTTCTTTCCCCGGGCTACTTTGGAATCCATCTACAAAGCGCGAAATCGCGCCACCTTCAGCGAACGCACCTGAGCCCGTCGTCGCGGCGTGTGCAAGCTGCTTCTCTTGCATGCAACGGAGTAAAATCTAGGGAAACAGGCGGCTGTGAATTTCCCCACCTGCCTGAATAACCGAGTACACTTCCACCCTTTTCCCCATCTCCCGCGCGGTAGTGATCTCGCAAGATTGAAAACGCGGTCATCGCCTTGCTACTACTCTGCGTCAAGACCACTTTTTGCACCGCTGATGTCGCAGCCGAACGGTGCCGAAACACATACACACACCTGGGGGCACCTCCAGGCAGCGCGAGCTCTGTCTACCGTTTTGGCCTGTCCAACAATTTCTGGGACCCATATAGGCGCAAACTTGGCATAGGCACACGGTCGGCCACTTGGATTGCTTCCGGAAGGCATGCAATCTCAGCGTGAAATTTGTTAGTTCGCTGTGATACTCGCCACCGTAATGCCTTCGCGGCAGAAAAACCCAGCGTAAGATTGCCAGTGAAGGTGCAAAGTGCAAAGAGGCTTCCTCCACCCGAGAAAAATCACGAGGAATGGAGCAGACTTGCTGAGAGATTTAGGCTCGTGCATCCCGTCAGGGAAAATGTTTTGGGGCGAGAAGGATAGAGATGGTGTCCGATGGGAGTGAAACAAGCAGGGTTTCTGGGATGGAGATACTGTGAGCATCCTTCACTCCAGCAGCTGAAGAGCCTGTGAGCTATCCGAAGTGCTGTGCTCCGAATGTTCGCCACATGCTGTGCCTGTGCAGATTAACGGGAAGTATACTAAGCAAGAATCTAAGAGCATACAACCTACGGACTTATTCAGTTAAAGGTTGCGCGTGTTGGCCTATGCATAATAAGTTGTATAAGCTACTGCTACAATCTTTTTTTTAGTGACCAGGGGTTGAACCGTATTTAATTGTCCTCATATTTTGTTATGCAGACTTGTTGGAATTTTTAAAAACTTCCTCAATGAAGCGAAAGTGAATGCTGATCCTGGTGCTTCAATAGTGTTTGAAATTGTAAAAATAATTGCAGTCCTGTTAAAGCTCGGAATGTTCCCATGCATACCGGCCCATAAACGCTAATAATGACTGTATAAAATTGCCGTTGAAGAAAATGATTTTTTGGTGCGCGTGTGTCAATGGTGCACTAACGGCACTAGTAAAACGACCGTGACCATTGAGTTTTATTGCGGTCGTCAAAGACATTCTGCCACCGCGGTCCTGATACACGCGTTGTAGGCAGGGCTATGGACCTTTTCAATTGAACGCGTCATTCCTTTAAAGAGCAAATTGGTTTTAAACTTATCGTAGGGCGATAAGTTTCCACTTTGTGAGCTCTCTTGATCGTGTATGTTGTGGCCTTGCTACCTTGTTTTATTGATACTTTACCGATCTGTTTGCTTGCCTCATTGGCAAATACATTCATGGACTGCTGTTTAGCGTATAGCAGCATCATTTTTGTCGCCGATCACGGATCTTACGGAATCATCACTGTTCTAAGAGTTAAGCAATAATTAAGGCATCGGAAGTCTCATGAAAACAAAAAAAAAACAGAACGTCGACAGAAAATGACAGCAGCGCTATTGGAAAACTTTTTCAGTATTTTACGTATCTAATCCCATAATTAAAGTGCAACAATGTGATATTTCTTGCTTGAGTCGCTCCTAATGGCTCCATTTGTGATTGCGGACCAAATTTCGGACCCTCCTCTTGGACAATTTGTGCCCCCACCTAGTATTATCACCTATTATCTACATAATTTGGCAAGAATACTGAAATATTTATTGCCTAAAATAAAATTTGTCATGCCCTTTAAAATACGTCTATCTTCGGCACATTGCTAGACAACCTTTCTGGTACCCTCCTTACACTTCCACCTTTAGAGATCTCTTTTGATCTCTATAGATGCTTTCTGTTATTAAGTACCAGAAATGTTCGAGTAAACAGTGCTTGCTGGGCTCCTTCTTTAGTAATTGTTTTGTTATACTTGATTCGCACAATGTATACGCCTGTACCTTTTCAAGCTGCGTCTTCTTTAAAAAGCTATAGCCATGTTCCCTCTCCCCCGCCTAATTTGCATGCTTATACCTGAAATTCCGTGCTGAAGATAAGGGTCTGATGGTTTCAAAGCGCTGCCTTCAAGAAGGGGTCATAATTTGAAGTTATTCTCTGCAAGTCCACTTCAATACACATCCGATATGCTGTTTCAGGGAATGCATGTAGCACTGGCGTGAGTATCGTATAGATGCGAACGCATTAACCGGATGAAAAATGAATAGTACTAAATGACGCTCGCGTTGTACGAAGAACTTAACAGCATTATCTAATGCAGAACAGACGATGTTGCTCGGAAAAAGGATCATCTCGCTCAGAGTTAATGAGAGCAAGGTGGTCGGGCGCCAACATTTTCAATATCACAAAGACTGTATAACCAATTTAAAAAAAAAAATAAAGCTAGCCGTATTCCCAAAGAGGAACATATTGGTAAAGAGCGGACACTCCCGTAGGGCCCTGCGGCCGGGCTACTGCACTGCTGCCAGCTCCCCGAGCGGCTGGTCAGACCGCTAGTTCCCTCTCCCGAGATTTTAAACGCATGGTTTAGCTCTGTTTTGGTTTCGGTTTCGATGGCAATGCTTTCGATTCTGGTTTACCTTTGGCTGCAAAACTGTCCACCTACGTCCGCTCTGGTGGAACGCAAGCGCTTTAACATTTACCTTTTAAGCCTGCCGCACAAATAGACGTAAGAAACTCGTGCATGGCAGCCTTCTTAGAGGAAAAGCCGCCAAGCTTCTCGAAGAACCAGCAAGGATGAATCAGCTCATGCAGATTGGAAAAATACTGCAATTCTTTTGCCGTTTCTGAGCCACTGTTCTCAGTTGCACACAATAGGAAGCAGTGGTTCCATACATGCATGTTTATTTTGTTTGTTTATATAGGGAATTGGACAGGAAGAATACTGTATCACACACTTGATAAAGACAAAGAAAGATACAAACTACACGAAGAATGTTTTAGCCATGACAAGCAACGCGTCAAGTAAAAGTGCCACTTGTGAACCCGGCCTGGTGCATACAGCGCGCATTTGCAGTGAGGTAAGCATCCTTCACAAAATGATCCCAAATGAGCATTACACTGCTCGAGCCACGCCAAATAAAACGTTTGTGCCGTGGTACGGGTCAGCCACAGATAAGAAATTTTGTGCTTTAAACCAAGATCTTGCGAGTGACTTTTGTAAAATTACGTGTTGGAAGTAATGAAAAGAAGGGTGCAAAAAACGAACGCGTGGCTGCACTGTAAACGGGTGTCATGGCTCATATTCTATGCTGCACGTGCTAAATACGCTCACTCAGCATATCAAACGTCTTGCTAACAATGTTCTTAACGCAAGAAATAACACAATTATAACTGCAGAAGAAAGAAGCCTTACTGCACGAGCGAGGCGACGCGTGGAAATGCGCGGTGGGGTGGGCGTAACCAACGGCAAATGACCGGCGCAGCATCAACGTCTCTATGGAAACGGGATGTGCGTACGTAAACCCGCAGACGTATGATAAGCTGTCTAACTCTGACGTGAAGTGGAAGCGCACATTGCTACGCTGCCTGGCGGGCCCTTACTTGCTCGACCGCGAAACGGCTCGAGTGTCCGTTCTTTACGTAGGTATGTTTCTCTATGGCATTCCGCTGTCGTCTCAAAGCACACACAAAGCGTCTTGTCTGTGTTTTGGTATTGTCTGTCTGGTCACATAAAGCCATAATGAATAACTAATCTAGCCGCATTAGGCTGTCGTGTCAAACTACGCGCAAAGCGAGTTGTCTGTGTTTTGGTATTGTCTCTTTGGTAACATAAAGCTGAACGTGAGCTTGACAGCAAATACATATACGATACATAACGTTGATATCTATTAGCTGACGTGGCATAAACTACGCACTCCTATAGCAGAGGAGCAGAACGCAACCCGAAAGCTTTAGTTAAGAATAATTGGCTACAGCACAGCTGTGGAGACTCCATTCGCGCTTCAAATAAAAAGAGAGAAGCTATGTAGTTCAGGGTGCTTCTGAAAGTTGGCCTTTTCAGAGTAATAAGTTCATTCTATCTCTCAACCGCCGAGTATCGGCGATTACTGCCACGAACCTTTGAAAGTTCTCCCAAAGTCCTGCAGCTTTAAACGAAGTACGCTACGTCGAACGCCTGAGCGAGGAAAAAAGAAAGAACGACGGCCATACGACGAGGAGAATCCTAAAGCAATCTAAGTGCGCTGGAATGCTTCTAGCGGTGCGCGCATAATTCCTTCTGCTATCTCGCCGCGACTTCCACTTCTTTCCACACGTGTATGCGTCGCTGATATAATAAACACACAGATCGCGCAGGAAAGTTTTATCCGCTCTCGGTGGGCGGCCGTGTTACGCGCTGAAATCCCACAGGCCGCCGCTCCTTTACTTCCCTCTCTCCCTAATTATCGAGAACGAAGCCCCTCGCCCCGTTCGCCGCGTGCCCTCTCGCGAGTAACCAGACGACCGAGAGGGCCGTTAGGCCCGCGCGCCCTGCGCGAGCAACGCCCGCACAGGCAGCGGGGAGCACTTTCCGCACCAGAGGTCGATTCTGCGAAAGCGTTAGAGCTTGATGATCTGCGGGCGAAACCTGAAACGCACGCAGCTGGCAGTGGAAACAACCGAAGCGAGATCTGGGTGGCGCCATACCCAACACGCTTAGAAAAAGCAACGCGCCTGGAAGCAGAGTCCGGGGAGTACGGAAAAAAAAAATCGGAAACAAAAGATTGCGCAACCAAGCATTTGAGAAAACGTTATCTCACCAAACCATGCTATCGTTCATGGACACGCTATTGTGGAACCGTAAAAGAAAATGACCAAAGAAAAAGAAGACAGACCAACGAAGCTCGCTCGGGTTCCGAGCTCAAGACAACGCCAAAAGACAACGTGCAGCGACACGCGTTTGGTAGTAAAAATTTCCCGCTAGCGCAGGTGGCGTACGTTTCTGCCCGGTGCTTGTGCTTTATCAGGAGTAGGCAGCACACACGGAGTGGGCACTTTTCGCCTTCTCCTTCAAGCTCGCTAAAATGTTACACAAAACAATGAGAGGGCTAGCTTCAAATAAAAGAAACCCTAATGCAGCTGTATTTTTTATCACTTATATTATATTTTATCCCTCCCTAAGGTAAGAATTTAAATATATTGCGGGGGTTATCTATGATATGAATTTTAAAATCAAGATCTGTCTGCTTGGTATGTGAAACTGGTGACTACTGCGGAGGTTTAGGAGTCTACGGGGTGTGTTGCCTCGTTTTATTGCCTAAAGAATAGCCCATTTTTGGACGTAAGGCAATTGTTAAAACTGGCGTAACGTTATCGTGTGTAGGAAAGCGAGTCTCTAATATAGAGACCTGGATGTTAATGTACTATCAGTCTGCTAAGCTTTTCGGTTCAAGCTTCATTATTTTTCGTGGCAGCTCATGGAAACGCAATATAAACCGAGCTTGATAGCGGCCGATTTAGTGGTCTCTTTTTGGTTTCCTAAGGTGCTATGCATACCCACTGGGCAACGATATGGCCAACACTGTCCACGACCGCTTGGGAAAAGCGCCGTTGGCGGCCCAGTCCAACTGTAAGACCAACAGATATTTGGAAACATGTTCTCAACAACTTCTGACTACTTTTTGACCAAGAGTTAGACAACACCCTGGCATACGAAGAAGCATAAACAATACGCTCGGGCGCTCTCCCGCCGTTTTTCCCCGCTCTTGTGGCGTGAAGGTCACTAGAACCACAATCACAAATACAGCATTTGCGCAGCTCGCCAGCCTCACCTAGCTAGAGGTCCGCATTGCGACGTGATTCGATGATGTGTGGTGTTTTATGGCGCAAGGGCCAGTTATGGCCAAAGAGCGCCATGGCACATGGTAATGTTAACGACGTATTGTGGATGGTATGGACAATGAATTCCCCATGGTAGATGTGACATGGCTGTAAAATGGCCTTAAAACTCTCTGTAAATGACGTAAAACATATAGGTACTAAAATAATGACACTGATTGGTTAATTATGTGGGCTATGGCAATTGGGTTTTGTTAAAAACGTGATGGAACAAAACATAACAGTGACATTAGAGCTTCAAGAGAGCCCTTGAATACAATTGCTGTTAGTCGCGTGCTAAAAATTACCTGGCCAAATGATTTTCAGAGTGTCTGTTTCAGCTAAAAACTCTGACTAATTTCAGGTTAAAAAGCGGTTCATGGCTAAAAAATGCCGAGTGAAGAGGTATATTTTCACGATATGCAGAAGGAAAATATATTTTCTTCTTTTGCTTCTATTGCAAGACATTGAATAAGAACATGCAGGACTGTGAGAATATTGCCACACTTATTACAAGCCGCAGGATCCCCCCCCCAGTCAAGAGATAACAGTGAGTACCGTAAGTGCGTCCAATTCTTAATCGGCAAAGAAGTACTTTCTTATATCGTGCTGTTTTTCTAGTTATCCAGTTCCCTAGTTTTGGTTTTATCATGTGAAGCTTATTCAATGCTTGGGTATCCGCCTCTCCTTGCCTGAGGTTTCTCTGTTTACGTCTTAAAAAAGGCTTTAGGTCTGTGGCAGAGATGGAAATATTGTCATCTGTGTCACTAAAACTCACTGACGTAGCGTTTTCGTCAGCAGCTACGTTACCTTTTATGCCTTTTGGACTAGGTACCCAGCATAAGACAATCGCTTGGTTGCACATACATGCGGAACACAATAAGCTGTAGAGTTCATTCAAAACGGAGTTCTTGTGTTTGCAATGACTAATTAAAGCTCTCACGACACTTAATGAGTCTGCGAAGACAATAGCCTTAGCGAAATTTGTGAGCCTTATGTGTTGAATAGCCGAGAGTATAGCGTAGGCTTCCGTTGTAAAGATACTGGTGTGTGGACTTTGTGCCCCAGATGTTGAAAATGAGGATCCGAGAGCTGCGTAAGCAACACCAGCAGGAAACTTCGAAGCATCTGTGTGAAATTCAGCACATGAATATTTCTCCTGAAGTTCAAGAAAATGCGAATATATATGTGCCTCAGGTGCTCGTTGCGACATTTCTACGAAAGAGATGTCACACTGAATAGCCTGCCACTCCCAAGGCGGTGCAAGCCGAGTAGGAGCCATTAGGACATTCTCTAAAAGAGGGACCCCTATTTTTTTCTGAGAGTGCTTCCAACCGGAGGGATAGAGGAGGCTGGACGGCTCGGCGGTTACGGAACAGCCTGGCCGTGGGCACGTCGCGAATAGTTGAATGACATGAATGATCCACAGCTGATTTTACCTTCAAGACGTACGAAAAGCTTAATCTTCGGTAGTACAGAGACCATTCGTTAGATTCGAAGTACAGGCTTTGCACAGGACTAGTCCTAAAGGCGCCTGTAGCAAGGCGGATGCCTAAGTGGTGAATAGTATCTAGAATTTTCAGAGCACCAGGTACAGCAGAATTTAGGATCTAGAATTTTCAGAGCACCAGGTACAGCAGAATTATAGACTATTGCTCCATAGCCAAGGCGTGTTAATATTAGACTTTTGTGCAACTTTAAAAGGCATCTCCTGTCGCTTCTCCAAGATGTGCGCGACAAGAGTTTCAGCAGATTCACAGACTTGAAGCACTTTGACTTAAGATACTTCAGGTGTGGCACAAAAGTTAGCTTACGGTATAAAAGGATCCGTAAAAATTTGTGTTTGCGGCGCACAGATAGCCGTTCTCCGTTGAGATCTATTACGGGGTCCCCCAGTATACCACTCTTAGAGAACAGGGGCGGCTCGCACGAACATTAAATGACGAAAGTAATAGCGAATTTAAGAACGTTCTCGAGCGCGGACTAGGCGTTGTCTAGGGAAAATTTAATAACGCATTCTTGAATTCGTTATTATTTTCGTTATTAAATGTTCGTGCAAGCCGCCCCAGGACGCACGTACTTTTTGATGGTCTAGCTTAAAACCGTTTTCGTCCGCCCACTCAGACAACTTATTTAAGCCAAGCTGTACTTGTCGTTCGCAAATACTTAGATTGCATGATTTGTAACCTATCGGGATGTCATTCACTTATACAGAATAAAACATAGCACGTGGTATGATAGTCTGGATCGAGTTCATTTTGACAATTAAATGAGTGCAGCTCAGCACACCACCTTGTGGCCAGCCTCCTATGCAAAAGTGCGAGACAGAATGTTATGAACTGTAACACGGAACGTGCGATAGGAGAGGTAACTTTCAGTCACATTCAGTAAGTAGCCTCGAACTCCCATTTCAGATTGATCACGGAGGATTCGAAAGCGCCAGGTTGTGTCGCATGACTTCTCCATATCTAAAAATACCGTCAAGAAAAACTGTTTGTGGACAAACCAACTGTAACACGGAACGTACGATAGGAGAGGTAACGCTCAGTCACATTCAGTAAGTTGCCTGGAACTCCCATTTCAGATAGATCACGAAGGATTCCAAAGCGCCAGGATGTATCGTATGCCTTCTCCATATCTAAAATACTGACAAGAAAAACTGTTTGTCGACAAAGGCATCAAGGATATTTGTCTCGATGCTGACAAGGTGATCTGTTGGGGATCTACCTTCCCTGAAACCACACTGTAAGAGATCGAGTACCTTGTTGCATTCAAGAAAAAGGATGAGGCACCGGTTAATCATTTTCTCAAACAGTTTGCATAGACAACTTATCAGAGCTATAGGCCTAGAACTGCTGGGTGAGGAAGAATTATTGCCCTCCTTGAGAATAGGAATTACGATTGCTTCTTTCCAGGCGAACGGAATGCAGTTAAAGAGTGACAGCAGTGTTTTTTTGGGTTTCGGGGTGTAAGTGTCTGATCATCTCATACATTATTCTGTCGCTTCTGGAGTGGACTTACTGCAACAATTCAGTGAGGTCTGGAACTCCGCCATTCTAAATGGTCGACTGTATTTTTCATTGGATGTGCCTTTACGACCCAGAGGCAGCTGCTCCACTTGTAGCTGGTATTTTAGGAATGTATCTGTGTAATCAGATGTGCTGGAGATGTGCTCGAAATATGCTCCTAGCCAATCTGCCTGGTCATCAAGAGTGTCTTCTTCTGTATTTACTAAAGGTAGAGGATGAGTTTCGCGGCCTTTTATTTCCTTCACCCTGTTCCAGGCTTTTCGTTCGTCTGTATATGAATTGATGCTACTGATGTATTTTCTCCAACTTTCTCGTTTAGCATGGCGGCGTATTCTTCAACCTTGTGACTTAATCGCCTTTAAAGTAATTAGGTTGTCTGTCGTTGGTGAGTTGCGAAGGAGATTCCAAGCCTTGTTTTCCTTTTCCGGGCTTCCCTGCACTGCTCATTCCACCATCGAACACGTTGTTTCGAAGGCGACCCATTTGTTTGGGGAATACATACTGTTGCAGCAGCTATAATAAAAGCTCTTATGTATGATACTGCGTCGTCCAGACTGAGTGCGCGCATATAATTCCAGGTAGGTCTCTTAGCTCGCGAAACGTGGTCCAGTCTGCTGAATCGACTTTCCATCGAGGAACGTGTGTAGAGTATTCTGCCTGTTTTGTAAGGTTTAAAACAATAGGAAAATGGCCACTTCCATAAGGGTTGTTAATCACTTCCCGCTCCAGATAGGGCACAATTGTACTAGACGCTATGCTTAAGTCAATGGAGGAAAATGTTTTGTGTGCAGGTCTGTAAAATGTTGGTTCCTTCTTGTTGAGCAAGCATGCACTTGAGAAGAGTAAGAAGTCTTCTATTAGCCGTCCTCTCGCATCACAGCGAGAGTCGCGCCACAGACTACTGTGCGCATTTAGATCTCTGACGACTATGTAAAGGTGAGGAAGCTCACCAATAAAGTTCTGAAATGCTGCTCTAGAGAACTGATAACTCAGGGGGATAATAGACGTGATAGTCACTAGTTTATTGAACATCACTGCTTGAATAGCAACTGCCTCAAGGGAGATTCGAAGATGAATCTGGTGACAGGCAACACCTCTGTCGACTACTATAGCTATACCACCGGATGACGCGACAGCGTCTTCTCGGTCTCTCCGGAAAATCGCGTATTATCTAAGAAAACTTGTTTTTGTAGATTTAACATGTGTCTCCTCAACACACAGCACCATCGGATTGTATTTGTGTAAGAGTTCTTTAATGTCATCGAGGTTGTGGATATGACCTCTCACGTTCGAGTGTATTATTTGTGTAGCCATATTGTTTGTGTTTTTTGCTGTGCGCCAAGAGGAGTCAAGTTGGCAAGTTGGTTTACGGAGCCTTTCCAGGCCTCGTGATTCGGGCTTTGTCTTTCTTGGAGCGGTCGCGAGATTCACGCCGCTCCCATGGCGCTGGATGCGCCGTCTGGCTCATGGCTGTGTCCATCGACTCCTGGGAGCCGCTGGACACGAGCGGGGTGTTTTCAAGTTAAGCCTTACCTCGAAAAGCAGGGCCTTCGAGGCCACCAACCCACTGGCCGATGGGCCCTCCTGCAGGGACGGCGCAGCAGCGCTGGCTGCTGTTGCCAAGGAGGCTGGTGGCACGGCCGCAACCACATTCTTTGTGGGCCGGGCCGGTGCCAGAGTCTGCGGCGATGTTGCTCCCATGCGCGCCGCATCAGCACACCGTGAGGTATGGAAAAAGGAAATACATTTCCGCGCTTCTTGAAATGAGATGTTCTCCTTGATTTTCAGTGTGAGCATGTCTTTTCATTTTTTCATGCGGGCCAAGTACGAGAGTATGCTGCGTGTCCACCGTCACAGTTGGGACAGTGGAGTGTGCCACTACAGTTGTCGCATGCGTGTTCGCCACATTTTGCACAGGTCAGTCGGCTTGGGCAGCTTTGCGAACCATGGCCATATCTCTGACACTTGCACCATCTTCGGGGATTTGAGATTTAAAGTCTGACTCGAATTTCGGTATATCCTGTTTTTAGAGTTTCCGGTACCACGCTCGACGCAAAGGTGAGGATGAGATGTTCAGTTGAAATATCCTGGTTGTCCCGCTTGATCTTTATCCTTTGCACTTGGCTCACGTTGTGTTTTTCCCAGCCCTCCAGGAGCTCTTCTTCGTTCAGGCTCAAGAGATCTTCATCAAAGATAACTCTTTTACATGTGTTCAATGATCGATGGGGGGTAATAGTGATGGTCACATTACGGAATGCTAAGAGATTCGAGAGTTTGTCATGCTGTTGAGTGCCGCGGACCTCAAGAAGGTCGCCGCTGCTCATTTTCGTCACTTTGTAGCCAGCCCTTAGTATGTCGGTGAGACATTTACCTACAGTCAAAAGTGAAATAGTTCTGACTGTCTTTTCGGGGTCGTCACTGTGGATCACATGGAAGAGGGGCAACGTTTCTTTGCGCTGACTGAACAGCCGGAAAGCTTCTTCGGTGCGTCCTCTTTTGGAAAGAGGACGATCGGAAAGGGGGGGGGGGGGGGTACGACGTCTTAGCCATACAAAGTTCATTTATTTCGGTAGCTCCGCCAGTGGCCCACCACCGAGCCCAGCAAGGGGACGCCACGAGTCCGGGAGGAAACGCAGACGCCAGCTGCACGTAGCTACTATAACCGAATATAAGATACCCACGGTTGGATAACTGCACCAGGTTAACCTTTGCCGCCCAGAAATTCGGAAGTGAGAAGAAGTGCAAAGAACACAGAAAAGAAAGACGGCGAGAGAGAAAGCAACAGATTGAAGAGGGGGACAGGAAAAAGCGACTGCCGATTTCCTCCAGATGGATCAGTCTGGAGGTGCCGTCTATGTGAAACAGAGGCCGAAGAGGTGTGTTGCCTCCACCAAGGGTCCAAACACCCAGCATCGGCTCAATCTTCAGGATCCCCCTTTCCCCAGACACGGCTAAGCCGCGCACGGCTACACGCGGGTGGTCCAGCCCTCGTGGGGTCGGGTACGTGGTGTCGCCACACACCAAACGATTGCTGACACAGACGCCCCTGCGGGGATTGCGACATCATTCAGCAGGCGACAGAGCTCTCGATATTTTAGGTGTCATTCTCTCCACACTTTATAGTAGCTTCATGATTCGAATCATTGTAGTACACTAACAAAGCCCTGATGAACGCTCCGCGAAGTTTGCAGAAACAAAATGAAATTGTATTTATTTATTTATTTATTTATTTATTTATTTATTTATTTATTTATTTAGAGAGACCACAGGTTCACAGGCTTATAGAGAGGCATGGGGTAATGGAGGGGCATATGGTAGAATTTACAACAAAATACAATCAGTAGAAAAATATCAATGAATACGAGGACACAAATATTATATAACAATATTGTTGTGTCTGTGTCGTGATGTCATATTATTCGACAGGTACAAAGGAACCAAGCTGAAGTGTGAACGCCGGCGCATGTGGTCTCAGAGAATAGCCGCGCTCTATACCTGCTGTTTCCGAAAAACTAGGCTCTCTTTTCTTTTTAAAGGGCCCCTCACCAAGTCTGGCCATATCGAGCTCACAAGCGCAGAGCATACAATTAGCGCTAACGATCGTGTTTGCAAATAATTACGTCACTACGCTCAGCGGAAAGGTCTGAAATTTCAATCCGAACGCCATTTCTCCTTTCTCTCGCGGCGACCGCGCTCCTAGCCGGACGGTGACGTAGTCGCGTCCCTACGCCTACGTAGTCGGGTCCACAGTGTGACGTTGGTCGTGGTGACACGAGACTGCGAGAATTATTCAAGGCAACATCTGTTATTTGAGTGATCTGTTGCTTGAATCGACGAATTGAAGTTTACATAAATAATAAAACACACAAACGGGATGTCTGCGGGTTTTTTTGTTTTACTTCACAAGAGAGATGTACTTCCGCTTCGTCTGCGTGTTCCCATGGTCCTGCAGTCACGTGCGCAGGTACCAACACTATGCCATTTTCTACCATGTTCCAGCGCCGTGATCATGCTCTGCGATCCGCTTGTTGTGCCTCAATATTCATGTAGCACTGAATTATACCGCTAGTCCTGTGTACTTGTGTACAACGCGCAAAATTGTGCACTGCGCTAAACGAGTCGTCACAACAGCCCCCACGCAAGGCCGTCAGCGGAAAATGCAGCACCGCAAAAAAAAAAAAAAAGAAGCGGGGACAAAAACAATGAAGGTGAGGCCCGTGACGCAGCGTCACCCGATCCTCGAGGACCGGTTTAGGAGAATGCAGGGAAGGCATTTCGCTTGCGTAGGCTAGATGGGGCGAGTGGAGAGACTGTCTCGCTATACAGTACAGCTCGCCTTGTGAAATCATGGGTTCACGTACGGCACTGAAATATATATATGTCGGCTATTAATGAGCCGATTTGACAAATTTTCGCGGAAGAACACGCTCTAGAACACACGTAACAACTTCCAGCGTATAATCAAAATTTGCTATAGGGCCTGCTGAGGCGCCCTTTAAAGCGAAGCTTTTTTTGCCTCTTTTTTCGACTTTCCCACTGCTGCTGCTGCTGCTGCTGCTGTTCGGCACACCCCGTTGTGGGGTGGTTCAAAGCGTGTGTATACATGAAAGGGGCGAGTCAGAGAGGAAAGGCAACGCGAGAAACTTATTTTCGCCCAACTGCGTCGAATGTTCACTATGCCCTCTGAAGCTACCTCGGCGTCGCCATATTAGCCTCTTGACAGCTGTGATTATCCGTGACTCCACTCAGAAGCACTGCAGAAATTGCAGCGCTGCCTGTCTATTAACGTGTGAGTTCAGAGGGGACGTAGATACAACTGTACGTAGAGAGGAGGGAGGAGAAGAGGCTGTTCCAATAGAGTAGAAGGGGGAAAGTGAAGTGAGGAGGCATGGAAACCCTACTACTATACGACAGCGGTTGCGGGGAAACAGGATAAGCTTAGTTCAACTTACGGTACAGTACGTTGCAGCTATTTCTGAAAAATAAACACCATGCAAATATGTCAAGCGGACAAACTACGCAGGGCGTGCAGAAGCAGAGCCGCATTAATCTGTATGCAATAAAGATTATTATTATTATTATTATTATTATTATTATTATTATTAATTAAAGTGCACCGCAAGGTCTGGCGACACTACGGAAACGGTCGACCGTCAAATCAACACTTAGGCGCCCTCCGTGGTAGCTTTGCGGCTATGGCATTGCTAGAGGCCGTGGATTTGATCCCAATCGCGGCAGCCGCATTTCGACGGGGGCGAAATAGAAAACGCACGCGCACTTAGATTTTGGGACACGTTAAAGAACATAATGGTGTCAAAATTAATCCGGATTCCGCCACTACGGCGTGCCTCATAATCCAATTGTGTTTTTGGCACAATCAAATTTAAGTTTAATACTTCTGCCACGGTGGGATGTGCCATGTGAGGCAATGACAATGCTCAACCTTCTCAGAGGTTATGAAATATGGCGCACAACAACGCCTCAAGCAAATCTCTCTCCCTGTGTGTTCTGTCTACTACGCAGACAAACAGCAGTGGTGTACGCAAGGTAACCTTTAACATCAGCTCACCACTCTCGTGTAAGACTAAACGTTGAAGATATTGAGCTTTAGCCGTCAACATCACCGCTAATTATCGTCATTCAAAGCTTCCAGCACGGAAAGCTTCGCTTACATCGATTCCCACAGTGCGTGGGATCGGCATAATTTTTTCATTGTTTTCTTTTTCTTGACTAGGTTCTAGTGTGAGATTTTGCGCAGATGAGTAATTTCCCAAACCGGCAGGGAGAGAGCTTGGCAATGCTCTCAGACTGCACGCTAGGAAGTTCGCATTTCTTTTTAGTCACCCTGTGTGCGAAAGGTGGAGGAGATTTGGGGAAGTTCATGAAAAGGGCAGGGGATTTTTTTTCGACAAAAACAAAACAAAACAATGTATATAGCATGTTCCTCAACGATCTATTACACTTCTTCGGAGGAAGCACTATATCGGTTTCTAACTATAAACATTCTAATCTACCTTGAAACGCCCGGTGCGTCCTCAAGCTGTTTAGTCATTGCACAGCCCCGACTTCTCTCTTTCCCGAATTTGTGGCAGAAGATTACCCATCACTAATGGCGGGGAAAAAACTTGTCCGTTGTTTATTAAGCATTTGGAGGTTATATTTAAGTTGGCGATATACGACTCGTGCTGAAATGGTGGCTCCGCGTCTACTTTTCACCTATCGATTTCGAGAGAAAAGAAAACGGTCGCCATAATCCCGGTAACGTACTTCATCGTCGAGAGCAGAGCTTTACACTATATTGTCGGCATCGAAGTCTTTAACTTTGCAACAAAGTTAAATCAGTTCAATAAGGCTCAATTATTAGTGTTGACTTAGCCAGGTTCATCGACAACAGTCTTGCTTCAGTAGTACACGAGACGCAGAAAGTGCACCCAAAGGCGGCATAATACCATGAAAAAAATTTTTTTTTGTCGAAATCTGTTACATATCACTGTGACATTATACGAAATACAACTAAATATATATAGCCAATCGAAATCGGTACATGAAAAAATCAAGACCACTCTCATTCGCTTTCCCTCAGACCGACGCACAACATCAATAACTTTCGTCAAATGGCCGCCCCGATCTCGACAGCCAGATGCTATGACTTATCCAAATTCAGTGTTCGATATTGAATTCGTAAGCATCGTTTCATATTCGGCATATGGCTGAGCCATCTTTCGACGCGGCATCACATACGTTCCATCTGGACAGTGCATACAAATAGAGTGAAAATTATTGACTGGGTTAGGTTTTAAAACCATACACACACGTGCAATGAGAGACACTGTGCTATGGGACTCGGGATGAATTTCACCATGCGAATTTCTTTAATGTCAACCTAGATTTAGGAACATGGACGTTTTTAAGCAGATAGCTGTATCAGGGAAATTTGTGAAATTTTTGATGTTGTTCAGGTCAGCGTAAGGCAGATCGTGATTCGATGAAAACAAACAAATTACGCGGCGACCCAACACCAGAAGCCATACCTCGCAGGTCGCAATAGTGGAGAGCGTAGCGGCCATAATTCAACAGCAAAACAAAAGGTTCGCTGTGGTTAATTTTTCGCGAAGTTTGTCTGCCTCTTGCAAGTACGAGAGAGAAACAGGCAAAATTAAAAGCAGGGGTTCTAACTAGACTGTCCAGTTCGGCGCCATGCGCGAGGGGAAGGGAAGTGAACGAGAGAGAAAGAGAGAGACAAGAGTTTTAAATGGGAGTAATTACAGTGTGCCGCTTAGAATGCGTTGTCATTTGGAACGTTGCCATTCACGCAGTGTTCGGCATCAACTGTAGGGTCCCCTGTAATTCCGAGCCGCAGCCAACAGTCCCTGCAATGCTCGGGTTACTGATGTCGACTTGACCTGCTAGGCCGGAAACATCGCTCTACTGTGTAGCTGGTTGTATATATGCCTCTAATCACTGTGATTTTAAGGCGTACTTGTTTGTTCGAAAACTCGGGGATCTTCCTACAAAAAGAAAGGAAAAAAAGAAGTGCTCCCAAGTTTATTCGTTCAGTCCCAAGTTTAGAAGAAAAAAAAAGTGCCAGTAACAGTAACCTTTGCACATGATTTGAAACTCGGTTAATTTCTTTATGATCTAAAGGAAACCGGTCGGTTTTCTGCCCACACCTTCCTAATAAATGTACAAATAACTTATATTCGGGCACACGTTCAAGGAGTTCGCGGCAGTACGTCATGTTCATTTTCTCAAGACTCGTTTTTCCCTTCCTTTCTGGCCACCTCCTACGATATTTATGTGCTGCGTGCGATTCAGCCTCCGGTTGTAAGAGAAGTCGTCGAGTAACCATGATTTCGCGCCAGTTTATTAAGGATCCGCTCCTTCCGTGCGATGATCTGGCGCCGCTTACAGGCTGGGACTCGAAGTAAATGCATTTAGTAACTTATATATCACGTCATTTAATTATTACCGCGGTCGCCTGTCCAACTCGCCATCTCATTAATGACGGGAACGCTTGAAATGCAAGCACCTCGGTGGTCGCGGTCCTCCTCTCGTGCGCAGTGCGTTTGTGCGCTCCACTGGCGGTGGCAGTGCGCGCACATTTTGCATGCGCGCCCCGGGAATTCATTCGCGGCGGACCTTATAGTGCAGTGCACATCGATCGTGCTGCTGCCTGCCGGGATTCCTGGGGGTATACCAAGTGGGAGAGGGGGGGGTGAGGACGTGTTGTGCGAAGGGAGTGAGAACAGGTGGATGGATTGCCGCTTCCATGGATGTCTCAGCTAGCGAGCAGCACGATTGCGCGGCGCCGCTCGTGCGTCGCTCGCGGCATTCTTCGAGGCCGACTGCAATTGGAGAGGAGCTCGCCACCGCATCGGAGGAGTGACACGGCGCGCGCGTCCGCGCCGAGTCCCGCTGTGCGGCCGGGTCGTCGTTAAGCCAACTTTAATCCGCACTTGTTCGTTTCGGCCCCCGACCGGAGGCGCGAGCCCGTCGCAGTTAATGCGCTCTTGCATTATTGAGCCGGGCGTGAGGCACGCGTCGTCTTTCCTTCCGGCCGGAGCTGGCGGCCTCCCACGGCTGCCTCCAGACGCGGTCGCACGCAAACCTGCCAGCCTTCGCAGAGCTCACCGTGTCAGTCATAATGAATTTTTGAGGCACGCGCCTTCGCCCAGGGGCGTTTTTTGTTATTAATAAAATGCGCGTCGCGGGACACCGCGCGCGCCTCTCTGAGCGCCGAGGCAGACGCTGTGCTCGCCTGGGCGGCCCTTCACGCTGCTGGCGCTCCTCGAGCCCCGCGCGTCTGAAACTGCGCCGTGGCGCGCGATCACGCTCGGCTGCAAATAATTTACAGCCATCGGGCGAGAAAGAGAAAACGATAAATAAATCCGCAGAAGGAGGAAACTGCTAGCATAAATCACGCCAAGGGTATACACGCCAAGGGTATACACGCCAAGGGTATACACGCCAAGGGTATACACGCCGCGCCGCTGCGTGATCATGTTCTTAATAACTTTCTCGCATGCCGTGGGCTTTAACCAGGCAAGATTGGCTATAAAATGTCAAACCAGACATCTCAAGCTCTTGCTAGGCGTAAAACTCAAGCGTGCGAAGCGCGCTCTCAGAGTGCGATGATGGAAAGAGCTGAACAAGTCAGGCGCTGCTTCCGCAAACGAGGATACACAGAAGAGAGAGGAACAATATAAGAGGGAAGGGAAAAGGTGGCCGTTGCTAGTTTGTGGACTGCGTGTGCCTCTGGATGGAATGTGTAGTGCCCCGGAAAGCTCTTAATTTAAGCGCACACTGGCAGACGGCGGGTACATTTCACTGCTCGTGCCTCAAGTAAAAGATCCGCGCCTTTGCACACGTGGGGACTTCTCTCACAATGGTAAACAATTAAAAAAAAAAGAGTCCACAGCCACCAGCGACCGCTTGTGTTTCTTACAAGCGAACGTCGTGCAACTTCCTCAGCTCTGCCGCACGTTCGAAATGTGCGGTAAGGCGACGTTCTCGTTTTGGTAGTTAATTCTTTGTGTCGGCTATATACTAAACTGCGGTACAAAGCTTCAGGATGTGCAGTACTTGCGGCTTCATCTACACATGTAGCTTCTTTACATTCAGACCATCTGTTGCAGATATGAGGGTTGCAACTACATGCCATAAGTTTTCCGTCCTTCCAAGGCGGAGGACTGCTGTCGCTAGCGCAGATCGCAGCTTTACATGCGCCTCGCCCATAAATACATGATAAGCCCGTTGCGAATGCAGCACGTAAAAATTCCAACTGCCCACTTAAAAATATAATGTTTAGCCAAGCAGTACTTCCCACAGGCGATGGATTGTCTTCAGCCAAAGAAGTAGCTATATATAGGCGTCAAGCCGCATATAATTTTGGAGTCGATGGAATACCCTTCCCGAACGCCAAGATCGAAATTTAAGACTGTGAATGTTTACAAAAGTTGTAAACATTCAGGGGTTTAGCGTGCCAAAACCAAATATTGCTTCCGTGAGAACTCCTGCATGTACTAGAATTTGCCAGTGGTTTCACAGTTATAGTTTAGGTAATATGGGCGAGTGCATCCGCGAAACACTTGGAAATGAACAAATATCGAAATCTAGCAGAAGGGTATAGGTATAATAAACGATATCAGATTATCTATCAATACAAAGTACGCCAATTACATCTCATAATAGGGTAAAATTGAAATTGCTACAGTTTTATGAAGTCGCTGATACATTATATTTTCCCCGCGTCGCTGTAATGTTCTCCGAGTGGCCGCATATTGTGAACTACGTCGTTTTTGGCTTCATAGTTGGAATTGAAGCCCTGAATGCCACGTTTGTTCCTTACCGCATCAAGTTCCGGCGAAGCGAACTAAGTCGGGTATACCGAATTCCTGTGCGCCAGGAATATTTGCTTTCACGTCACACAAAAAGCGGCGAATGTAGTTTCTTGTAAATGAGAAATTCAGGGCCCCGGACCTATTTTGACCACTTGGGGTTCTTTAACGTGCGCCTAAAGCACTGTTACACGAGTATTCCTTGCAGCCTGCCCCCATCGGAATACGGATGCCGCAGCTGGGATCGCACCTGCGACCTCGTGCATGCTCAGCAGCGCAACGCCATATAGCCAATGAACTTCCATGGCACGTAAATATACAGGGTGATCCTCCTAAAGATTTTCGAAAGCTTTAAAAATTGCCCGTGCCAGATGGCATAATTCTTGTCACTAGCTTGGATTATTCGAATTATTATTATTATTCGAGGCTGAGATTACTAGCACGAGAAATCGAAACACATATTGAATGAATTAAGAAGAATTCATTAATTAACCTTCTTAATTATGTACTGTATGGCACATATTGAAATTTATGAATTGCAGCCGCTGAAGTTGCAAGACGCATCCATTCGAAATAAATTTCCAGGATGGCACCAGTTTCGAGATACTAGTTCTCAAAGTGTGGGACGAGATATGCATGGGCGTTCAAGTTAGGTTTGTTCTTGAATGCATAAAAGAGCGCTTTGTTAAAAAAGGAAGTGGAAGAAGGGGACAATTTTTACGGCATGCTTGATAGAGCATATCTGAATACTTGTGGCACACTAGAATTTCATTCCAGCTGCATGCGCCTTGCGAGCACACCGGCCAGAATTCGTAAATTGCAATATGCGCCGTAAAGTAATTACTTAAGAAGTTAACTTACGGATTTCTTTAATTGGTTGAATATGTGTTCCGATTTCTTGAGATAATAATGTCCGCCACACTAAATAATCGAGCTCAAGGACTACAATTATGTTACCTTCAAGAGGAAATTTTTGAGGTTCTGGAAAACTTAGAAATTATCACCCCGTTGTTTTCTTTGCATGTTCGCAGTTTGCAGTCGTTCATATCGAAATAAATAAATAAATAGACTTTGTTAATGTATGTTTTGACAATTCTCCCTTCTGGATTACAGCGGCTGTTGTGGTACTCTCCCGTGGGTGCACACATCTAGCTTGCTACATGGTACGCACAGTTGCCATACGCAGAGTCTGCTTCATTGAATGTCTGATGTAGTGAACGCGGGTTCTGTGCAGCAGTACATACAACTGATGTGGCGTACCAAGATTAATCAGCTTACTTCATGGAACCTCTCGGCTCTCTCAGCTCTTGCGGTGGAAAGCGACGCAGCCTGGATTCATTAGAACGCGTTGCACAGGCAGATAATCTTTGTGTTTCCTTCATGGCGTTCGCTGAGTCGCGATCATTTTCGCATGTGAGATAGTAAGGGGAGGTGTAGGCAAATGACCGGGAGTAAGGCCACTCTGTGTCGCGCCAATACAATCACGTGTGTCTCGCTTACGACCATTTCGACACCGCGTTTTGCCAAGTTAGTTCTTCACGTAAGGCCAAGACGAGGCCGGCTCAGTCGCTCTTTGCATCAAAGAAAAAAAGATTGATTTCACGAACGCATGTATCGAAGTAACGCTGCATTTGCGCGCATCGCAACGATGTTACCGAGAATGAAACTGGCAAAATAATCTGGCGACTCGGACGTTGCGCTTAACTACAAGTCGGGGCCGGCCGCTCACTTGGCTAGATTGCACTAATCTACCCGACTCATTACCAGGTTATTGGGCTGTGCCTTCAGCACTGGTTACCTGAGCTCGTCGCCCATTACTCACAGCATGGCAGCATCAATTAAGAGTGCGCGAACTAAACCCTCGGCCATTTAGAGCCAGTTGCCAGCCCTGACCGGCTTTCTCGCTCGCCTTCAAGTCATGGCTGTACAGCGAGTAACGTGAAAGCGCTGCGAGTGTGCGCAGTTACGCACTCACTTCTTTAAACTCCCTCAGGCGGACGAAACTCATATCGCTCCTATTTGACCAAGGCAAGCACGAAAATTACGCACGTCCGCATAATGGCACGCAATATCGCACGTGGCCCAGCCTGCGCAGCGACAAGTAGCGCGCAATAAGCTACTTGCGCACTCTCGGGCAGGATAACCAACGCGCTTTGACCTGCCCGGAGCATGAAGAAACTACCAGGACTTATTATTGGATCACACGATGTAGGCAATGGTGGGACATTTGACACTGCGCTGCCCAGCTATCTAAAGATTAACTACTCAGTACGGCTTATACGCGTATATGCAAAAACGGTGCATAAAGATCGATTACTCCAATTCATAGGCATTCGGTACATGAGGAGGAACGGGCACGGCAAAACGAATTGTGCACATTACAATTGTAGCGATTGGTCACCGAGGCTAAAATAACGATATCTAGAGCTGCGAAGTAGCACAATGCTCCTCGCGCGATTTCTTTTTTCTTTTTCTTTTTGCGACTGCAGTTGTATTGCCTGTTAATGTAATTCGCAGTGGTCTACGAGTCCAAACCAGTAGGTTCATTTAGACAGTGACGTCTTGTAAGAGCACCAAATTATCTGCCATAAGACTTCACGCAGTGCTGTGAGCAGAAGTAAAAACAACTTTCAGTCATTTCGCGCACTTTCATCTCATAAAATTTCTGAGGTGACAATAAGGAGACGAAGATGAATACCGAGAATAACTTTAACACTTCGAAGTGAATAGTAAAGTATCTTCGTCTCTGGGCTCACCAAACTTAGCACACTGTACTGCCGTCAATGATCGGAGACTTAATGCTTACTACACAAGAATAATGTACGAATGTATGCATACTTGCCAGGTGTAGAGCAAATACATTAACGCAGATGTATACGGGGACAACCGGAAGACGCAGCTGGAAACAACAGTACTGGTGGTGACACCTTGTGAGGACCTGTTCAGCTATAATGCGTTAGAAACGCTCCTGTAGCGCACGGCCAATCTGTCGCTCAGAAGTAAATCAATAGTAAAGCCAAAGATACAATAAATAAATTAAATTCTGGTATTTTACGTTACAAAACCACCATCTGATTATGAGGAACGCCGTTATGGGGGACTCTGGAATAATCTGGCCAACTGGGGTATCGTTTACGTATACACCCAATGCACGGTACACGGGCGTTCTTGCATTTCGCCTACATCGACATGCAGCTGCTGCGGCTGGCATTTGATCTCGCGACCTTGTGCTTAGAGGCGCAACGCCAAAGCCACTATGCAGCCACGGTGGGTTCAGGAGAGAGAGAGAGAGAAACAACTTCATGTAGTCACCTGCAGAACGACACCATGACTAAATGGCGCCGTGGCGCGGGCCCTGACGTCTTCTCAGCGGGTGGTCTCTACTCAACTCCAGCGCGTGTTACTCCCGTGGTAGGTCGACCTGAGGGGCAACGTTCCGTCGGTTTCGCTCGGCCTTTGTCTTTCAAGAGCCGCCGAGACCTGCTGGACGGCCCAGGTTTGGCTTTCGTGGTCGTAGCATTCCGCCGCAGCCGCGAGTCGCGGCGAAATCGTTGTACTTGTCGAAGCTTCATCGGGAAACTTGGTGCAATCCCATAGGATGTGCGTCAGGGTGGCCCGGTGGGTTCAAGCCTTTTTCGAAACTGGGCGTACCGTTCTATTCAGCCGACTGTAGCGTCAGGTGACGCTAAGATCAATGCCTCGCGAAGCTGCCATTGCGGCGCGCACGCAATGGAACGAGATAGAAATAAGCGAACACAGAGGACTAATGATATGCAAAGACAGGTGCAAGCCATCACTAGCCTGAGATAGTTTGTGGTATGAACAAACATTGTGAATGAGTCTTATACTATCGAGAAGTAGCGCCAGCATGTACAGCGTATACAATAGTAGTTTCGCAGCTGTGATGTGGGAGTCGATCGAGAAGAGGCGCCATTAAAGACACGTTACTGCATGCAGTGTGGACTACGGGAAACTGACTGAAACCGTGTTTGCCGCTTTCCAGCTCGCTGCATAGCTGTTCGTGAAGGAATCAAGTGAGAGGAGAGCACTGGCGTGCATCGCTTTACATAGCGGCACAAGGCAGCTTTTCGCTGGTAATTTCCTCGTAGTTCCGTCGAAAAGACGTATCTTTCTTTTTTAAACAAACAGCGAGTCTTCCTACATTGATGCGCCCTCATAACCGGTTTTCTTTATCGGTATAGTTTTCAACGTACCATCGATTTCTAGGTCCCCAACTGTACTTTTGAAAATCATTCCGCTCCTGTTGCCATTATGTGAAACAGGGACGTGGTTACACTAAACCCAATTTCTTTGTTCGAAATTTTAAATGTGCATGATTATATCCATGAATATGCCAACTGAATCCAAATCTGTAAATCTGCGGAGCATTATATGCACGTCACTCGCGGTCCGCGATTCTCGGAACGCTCATTCGAAGAATTCAAGCCCTCGTTTCGAGATGGACTGTTCTTGGAGGGAATAATCTGTAACAAATGCTGCGCGAACTCCCAACTAACTCCACCAGTGCTTCATAAACGTTCTCCCGGCCGCAATCTCAGCTTAAACACTACAGACAAACAGAGAAGCCGGTGCCACCCGACAACATCAGTTGTTTGAGTTCGTTAGCTATTATCTCGACGAGCGCGACCGTCACGTTGAACTGTCACCGAAAGTACCTTTCATGCCGAGCTTGCGATGGTGGCTGCAAGTTAACGATTCCCCATAGGAAAAAAAAAAAACTGCGGACCAAACCGTTGTTCTTTGTTTCGCTTTTGCTTTTCTGCGAAAACAAGTGGTGTGAACTCAGTGCTACATTGACGAAATCGGCGCATTAATTGCCACGAGATGTAGACGGTGTATTCGAATGCTCACTGCCAAGCTGATATCATTACATAACGTGCCACACAAACTTCCAGTACGTCACCCGCAAGCGCAATTACGTCGGGACATCGTATATTTCGCCAATATAGCACTGCTCTGCAGCTGGAACACAAGCGGGTTCTTCGACCATCTCTGACTGCGTTGTGAACGCTTCCTGGGCAATACATTCCCGATCATCTTGGTGCAAGAAACTACAAGAGCGCGCGTACGCTTAGATTTGGAATACAATTAGAAAAACTCAGGCGCGGTGTTCGTAATAGCTCACAATGCAGCTTATGGGCGCTAAACTAGAGTAATTTGTATTGTTTAGTTGAAAGAGACAAGAGAATCGGCAAAACCTGTCTGAATTTGAAGAGCGCGCTGTTGTGGCTGGTCTCGAATAAACTTTGGTCAGCTCCATTAGAAGCACAAATGCAATAAATTCGCTCATACATGCCGTTTGCATTCCATTCAATAGTGTCAGAATATTAAAGCTTACATGTAGCGTTGCAGCTGCGTGAAATTCTTTTTTTGTACATAATTATAGCAGCAAACAGGAAAATCGCGTATGAGGACTCGTTAAGTATTGCGAGATATCAGATATTTTTGTTTTAACCTAACATTTTTCGTGGAGTGATAAGCCATGGAAGTTCCCAGAAATCTCTGTGAACGAGGCTTACGTGTCGAGACCCGATTAGTTAACAGATAGAAATTGTTTAACACATTAAGTGTGTACAAGTGTTGTAAGCGTTCGTGGAAATGTCACCCCAAGTATATGCGGAGCTTGTGAACATTTTGTAGCAACCTGTGCAAGGCAGGATGCCACGACATTGGTAAATCGGAGTTGATGCACCTTAAAGGGACACTAAAGTGAAAAATGATTTCTTCTGCATCAGTAAATTACCGTTCTACAACACCAAAAACACCACTCTTACAACGATAAGACGTTTGGTAAGCCAGAAAAAGCGCAAGAACGATATACGGGTGGCGACGCCTACTTAAGTTCCCGCACCTGGGGGCTGTGACGTCTTGTATTTTTATGGCATCTTCTAGGGCCTACTAATTATATATAGCGGTACATATTGACTACGTTGTGTTCTAAAGGAACCAAATATTAAACATGGCAAGTTTCGGGAACCTTTATTGAGCCAATGCGGCCCAAATGCGAAAACATACTTTGGAATCCCTGACGTCACGCTGACGTAGCGGCGCTGGGGTTTCGGCGCGAAATTCAAATACTGATACTTGGACCTTCATTTTCTCATCTAATAATGAAACTATATATTTTTTTTAAATGACTGCCTGCCGGGTTCTCGAACAATGCTTCATTAGTCTAAACTGATTTATTGTTTCGCTTTAGTGTCCCTTTAAGGTATTGTGCCCTGCGGGAGCTGTAGCACAGTCATGGAATGTGTGGATTACAAAAGTAAAGCCTTGCGGGCTTTAATATGCGCTCGCAACTAACGGAGTTGCGCGACTTGTTCAGTCTATTGTTTTAAAAAATTAAATCTAACTACAGTTTCTTAAACTACAAGCAATTAATATTTTTCGTTATTCGCAAATCTCGACAAAAAAAAATAAAAGACGACGGTACTGTTGGAACATGAAATGTTACTTCACAATTACGCCGCAGCAACTGATGCCTTGCATAGTCATGCTTATTTCCAGTTCGTTCTATATTGCATACAGGAGCTATCAGTAAGGTCATGGAAAAAAACAGCAATTTAATTCACTGTCGCTTTAAATTTGTTTTCTGGTATCTATTTCGAAGATGTAAAGAGCGACAAAAGGTGTAGTCCTTCCTGTTGGCCCGAATGCGCCAGATAATGTAGATTGCTTTGCGAATCGACTGTCAAGCATGCGAACAGGTCATCGTTCAAAACGACGGGTTTCGGCAAACCGGGAAAAGAAGAACGTGAGCTGAGCGTGATCACTGCCCTTATCGAGGGCGAGAAGAAACGGCTAAATCCGACGGTAATTACGGACAGCGCCTCAGGACCGACCGAAACTCGTTAATTAGAAAAGCGGTGACGTCGCTACGCATTGGAGTTCCGTCTCCGACGATCATCGCCGGCGAACCCAGCGATTATTAATGCTTCTTTTTTAGTTTATAGGAAAATCGCGCGGGGGGGGGGGGGGGGGGGGGTAGCAGGGCGCGTTTTCTAGCATGCTTTTCCTCGCGTCTGGTTCTGGGGTGCAGACGTCATTATCGGTGAATACTACTGGATCTATATTCGTTGGCAGAGGAGGATATCGGCAAGAGGAACTTTCGTGTGATTACTTGTGGCATAAGGAAACCGTTTGTCGTATTCAAAAAGAAGAACAGAATTTCTGAAAGTCACAACTGACACAGCGAGGCATTCGAAAACTTTGAATCTCGGGGGCGTGACTCTGAGTATACTGTATATATTCTGGTACCGGCTACTAACTACGTAAGCTTCGTTCCAATTATGTAAATCAATCAGTATTAATGATTCTATCTTGGCGCTCTGCAGGAAAAGCGGAAGAGCATTCTTGTGCGCGGACTCTAATGCTGTCACCGCGATCCAGTCGGTCTTGCTTCCTTGAAGTTATTTTCTTCAGCACAGGTCAATAAGTCGTCCCCATTTGAATTATTATTTCACAACGATTTCGTTCCTTTCTATCTTTCCCGCATCACTCCCTGTCCTGTCTGCCTAATATCGAAGCAGATCATTTAAAGAAAATAAGTTATATACTTTTCTCAATTACAAATTATCGGGTAATTTGTTTCCTCATGAAAATGCAATTGAGTAATTATTCATAAGCTCGCGACGTCTCAAACAAAGTCAGCATCACTCGACGCCGACATCGTCATGCTTCGTGCTACAGTTGCTTCTGTTTATTTGTTTATTTCACGTGAACGTATCAAAACACTTTGCCTAAGCTTCGAAGCAATAGTCTGGTCCTTTCGCTCGTACAGTCTATCTGTGCGAAGCACTATGAACTGATTTCTTATATCGCCATATTGCAACGACTGTGGTTGTGACGCACTTGGGCGACGAAGGGCAACTTTTGCTGTCCAACTCGAAGAGCGTACATTTGCAAGGGCATGCCGTCGATCGTTCGTGCCAGGCTCCAGATCGAAAAGCACAATGTCCGACAATTCAAATCGACCGCGCAAACATGACAGTCGAACGAAATGGCACTCGCCGATTTTGTAAAATGCATTCGCACACTGTTAAAGCTGCCTCGACCCCCTCTTGTACTCTTCGCACTTCAGTCATTGGCTCACCACAATAATTATCGACGAAACCACCAATCAGCATTCGAGTGATTCATCCTGAACCAGGAGAAAATATGCGAGTATCATAGTGCTCCCTAAAGACGCTCTGCGTCAGTCACAGAATTTCTTCTGAGATGCAGGACGTACACGACGACTTTTGCTTTGTGACTCTCTACTTACGTGGACTTTTTGCTTGCGGAAAAAAATAATGATTTCGGCGTCGCCATTATCGTCCAGCAGTTAGCAAACCAGGCATTCCTCTTAGCGTCCAAACAGAAGTATTGACAGGTCGCGAAAGTTTCCTATTTCGCGCATGCGACCCCTCAACGGTGATAGGCACGGATAAAAAAAAAGCTGTGAAGCCCACAAGCGGCAGCAATTTTGCATATAAGAAGACAATACAGCAAAAAAGAAAAAAGAGTGGTACACTATGATCACCGGAAGCGCGACATTGGTTAAGAAGCAAGTTGCAGTTCGGCAGTCAAGACCGGGTAGAATATGCTAATACCATCGGTACTTTTTCAACAAGTCGCTAGAAAATGTATTAAAGCATGCGGCTTTATACTTGACCCTGCATGCCCTCCCCAGAAAGAACTACTAATGCACAAGGAACCAAAGCAAGAAAATCGGGTGCTATAAAGATGTTGTACACAACGCACACTTCATGACGCATCCGATGTTATGTCGGATGCCTAGAGACCGGAAGTGCGTCGACGCGGCAACGAAAGTGCAGCGCGAATGGCGTCACCGTCGGCCGTATGGCACAAAAGGAAGCACGTTCGATCTCGTTTCTTTGAAGACCGAAATAAACAAGTCGGAGAGTCGAAGAGGCACTTGAAAAATTGTCGGAAATTGTAATAAATATTAACAAACACAGGCAGACACGGTGACCAATCCACATTCGACAACATCAAAAAGAGCTCGTTTTCGAAGCCGTACTATGGGTACTTGATTTTGCTAAAGAAATAAAAAAAGCTCACTTCTTTCAAGAGCCGGAATGTGGCCGAAATATACATTAAAAGAACAGAAAAAAGGGCAGAACGAATGGACATGAGAGAAGGCAGCGATCAAGTCTTGTGCGTGCCTTTATTTTCCAGTGTTGAATTTAAGTTATTGCTTTTTATTCCTCGAGACATTCCCTTACTCAGTACTCTTACTTTATGAAAAGCCTGCTCAATTCTCAGCCCAAGTTCTGGCTTTTTTGAAGAATTTGCCTTTCTACTTATTGTGTTTACGCTTCGGCGGAAAAGTCGGCGCGCTTTCTTTTGAAGTCAAGAGCGACGTGAACTCTTGAATCGCCGCTTCCTCTGCGCCGCCTTTGACGTCCACTGGTTAAGAACTCGAGCAACGGAAAAAGAAAGGGCGTGCTGAATAGGCTGCCAGGCTATTTACGCTCATGTGTGCGCAAGCGGCGCGCAACTGCGCCATTCTTCGCGTCTATTTCTCGGCGAACAATGACGAGGCGGCGCACGAGCGGCTTCCTTCGCTGTCGCGGGCGACAACGTTTGAGGACACAGCGATCTCCCGGCGGGCGCGTCCGACGCAGTCATCACCACCACGGCGCGTCGTGCAAACGAGAGAGAGAGAGAGAGAGACGACGACGACGAGGCTGTCGTTCAGAGAGAGCGGCGCTCGAAACACAACATTCCGACCTCGAGCGCAAAGCCATGCCGCGACCACAAAGCTGCTACTCGCGCGTCGCGTGTTTTGTGCGTCGCGCTGCTCGCAAACTTGGGCTTCTCCTCCTCTTGTGTTTTCTTCCGGTCTCGTACGCTATACGAGCTGGATTTGCAAGTTCTAGCGCGCCATAAATGATCAAACGGAAACACGCGGGCAACAACAACGAGGACAGGCCGAAAGCACTTGGAGGAGTCGAAACGAGGAAGAAAAAAAAAATCATTGCGATCAGACAGGGACGCTTGTGGAGGGGTTCTATTCGCCAAGAAATGGACAGCGTTACATTCGTCGTCGGGAAGACGAATGAATCCATAAAGAAAAAGAAAATAAGGCTGCGTTCCACGCATGTAGTACACGCGTACGGTCGCTCGCTCCCTCGATAGAGAGAAACGCATAACGACATTTTCCGGGGCTGCAGCGTCAAGACACAGACCCGCAGAGAGACCGCGGTGCATGGTGCTGAGCCAATGGCACGAACGCTGGCGCCGCCGCGTGCCCCAAGTGGCGGCGGCTCGTCGCGGCTCTTCTGGTCGCACGGCAACAGAGCCGTTGGGCGACGCCGCGTTTGGCAGCGGCGCGCGCTTCCTCCGCGTTTACCCGATCTTCCCTTCGGCCGCCTGTTTCGCCAGCGTTTTCGATATTGCCCCGCTTCCCCTCTTTCGCAGCATGGGCGCGCCTTTTGCTTGGCCTGCCCCCACTCCGAGCTGTGCGGGCTGATAGCGTCCTCCGCAAGCGCTTCGACGGCGACTTGCCAGCGCGCTGTTCAGGGGTGTCGGAAGCGGGAAAGGAAAGCGAGACACACCGCCGCCCTCAGAAGGAATCTTCCCTGTCCCCAATGGACGACCCTTTGCAACCCTTGCGCGCAAGATCTCCTTGATTTTTGTTGCTCTTGTTCTCCTTCAAACCCTGTTCGCCCAGCGTCGTTCCTGTTTTGAGCCTCTAGCCGCAGTTTCGCGAGAAGAAACAAGCTCGGTTTGCTATGGGTTGCGCGCCGCTTTCTTCTTTTCTTCCGCAGAAAGTTCTCGAATCACTCTTCAATGAGCGGAGCGTGCGTAGAATCGACTCTGATCTACACTTTTCTTTCTTGCTTGCTTGCATGCATTCTTCCTTTGTGCAGCTCGTAGAGCGAGGTCGGTCAGAGCGCAAGAGTCAGAAATAAACGATCCTACTTCTGCGTACGTGGGGTGCTTTTTGAACTTTCCATCTTGTTCAATGAGACGAGCAAAGAGCGCCATTCGAAGGCTTCGCCGGAGAAAATCTGCGTTCGCATTTGCCAGCCAAGCTGCGTATGCAAAGCATGTGCCACCCTCGGCGTAAAAGCCTTCGCCAGTCTTCCGTGTGCGTGGTGAAAAAAAGAAGAAAATAAATGTAATGTTCAATGGACAATGAGATCGCGCATTTTCCTCTTGTATCGTTGTCTTCCGCACTGTCTGGCACAGCAATCAAGCGATAAAAATTACGATTTTCTCAGCTGTCTTTAGACAAAAGATGCCATTCTGGCACTGTTACTTCTTTTTTTTTTTTGGAGGGCACTTATTTGCATAAGTTATTCGTCGTTGGAGGGATTCTTCTCGTTTACACCATATGACATGGCGCGAAACTAGCGCCTGATTTGCATTATCTCACATGCCCCATTCGCCATCATGTGCAAGCTCAGTACTGATGCTTGCCTCTGCTGTCAAAAAGAAAAAAAAAACAGAAGCCCTAAGTAAGTTGAGCAGACCTTACCGCAGTGGCTATGAACCTTTGGCTTAAATGCTAGAAACGCTGGAACGTCTTGCATTGTCGTCATACGTTGCTTCAACAATCATAGTCATCAATATGTCGAAGTTAACAATCGCAATTTCACAAATGCAAAACTCTCTCGAATTATGACAGTGCTGAGCAAGATGCACTAAAAAGAAAAAGAAAAGAGGGACAGGATGGAGCGCATACTACCAACTTTATTTCATGAAACGGCAGAAAGCGTTTATATAGGCAACCTAATCACATGCGCCACTCGGATGCGCAAAACGCAGACTATCAAATTGCCACCATCTACACAAAGTGTACAAACTGTCTTTCACTGGCGAACAACAAAAAAAAAAGAAATATGATCGCACCCGAGAGCACAGTTTGTCTGTAAGGAGTAACAATGGCGGGCATTCGGCTTTCCATTGCAAGAGTTGCGGCTGCTCACCGCAGTTCGATGAAATCGAGGTCATGGCAAAAACACGTGATGAGACCGAAAGAGAATTTATTAAAGCTTTCTTCATCAGGCAACAGAGGGACAAGTGCGTAAGCACGCCATCGATTTTTACTCTCAGACAGGGTAGTGGTTTTTTCGATGGCCATATATAAGTTTTTTTTTTTCCATTCCTTTGGTCAGCTTGTTATCGTCATCATCTGGCGTTCTGTTCTTATTCGCGTCAGTTATTGTTAACTTTGCATATACTTTTTGTCATTTGTTTTCGCTTTTACTGCGCATCTTTATTTTTCAGTTTTGCTATTGACTTGCTTTTAACATGCCCTTGAGGATGAGGTTTTTTCCCTGTCGTCTAACAAAATTTTTTCGCCCGTGAAAGATAGCGTGCACACTTCGTGTTGGTGGTGGCCATTTCATTGTCTAGACTTTGCGCATCCGGGTGGCGCACGTGATTATAGGTTGCCTATGTAAAGGCTTCCTGTCGTTTCAGGCAAAAAAGCTGATAGTCTGCGCTCTGTCCTGTCCTCTTTTTCTTTTCTTGTAAATCTTGCGCAACACGGTTATACTTCGAGTATGAACCAACTACTCTGCAAGAAAGTATTGCTATAAATGTTCACTGCGTTGGGATAGATTTGCTCCCGCAGCCCTCGTTGTCCTTGTTCTCTACAAATAAGAGCTCCTCACTAAATATTGCTCACAGCCCACACTGCAAATGTAGTAGGAGTCTTGCAAGCAGCTGGCCCCTAAAATAACAGTCACGCTTCCACGATTAAAATGTGCTGAGCGAAGCAATCCACACTGTGAGCTCTAACAAAACACGACACCAGCCACAACCAAAGGTCACTCGTGGCGCCAGAAGTGTTGTGCTACTTTTGGAAGCTTCCACGTTATGGCAAATTATCTGTATTGTTTCTTTTAAGAGTGGACTTGCATAAACCGAGATATTTCTCCTTGTTCTTCACAATCCAGAGTAAGGCACCGAGTGTGTCTAGATGACCCTCAACAGCATTAACCTGGTATACCTCTTGAGTCCAGTATTCTTATCAGCTTCCTGAATGTAAATACTACAACAGTTTCTCATATCCGGCGTGTAAACTGGAATCATTGAGGCTTCATACGATGTTTTATTCACTAGAGTACAGCCCTGGGCAGTCACGTGAATAATCAAGGATGCTTCATTTTGCCTATCCTTCATTCCACATTCTTGCTTGTATTCACTAATTTATGGTTAATTTACCGTAAACAGCAGTTATGAGCTTGCTATTGGGCCGACCGCGTTTGTCCCTCCGACGTAACATAAAAGGCATATCAGTGAAAGTATGCCTGCAATCAAACCAGTGATTGTTTGGCTTCAAGATGAGTATTGTAAGCACTACGTCACGGTCGCTTTGGGCAAGCCGACTGGTAATACGTGCACTTGACGCTTACAAACACCGACTCTTGTCTCTAGCACGCATCTCGTGCGCCATATCACAGCGTTGATTGAGAAGCTCTATTTGCAACGCTGGTGGACTATGCGGCACGTTCTACACTAGCGTTATCATAGTGCAGCACGTGCTGTTCGCGAGATACTCCGGTTCGCGAAGCCCATGAAGCTAGGAACAAAAGTGAAATACAGCGACGTGACATCCTTCGCTTATAATATATTCTAAAAAGAATTTTGCGCTTAATGCGGCACTGTTCTTGCTCAAACTTGACAGAAAGATTGCATTTCGGAGTCTGCGTGATTCAGTGTAAAACTTGGCATATTTATTTGTGCGGTTTTTAAGAAAAGAAAAATGCAAAGTTGCCTTCGTTTACGGTGATGCAAGCTGCTGCCGAGACGGTACTAACTTGGGAACTATAAAATTCAAACAGCGCTAAACGACAGGACCAGAATGAGGAGGAGACAAACACGGCGCTGAATATACAACTGTGTTTGTCTCCTCCTCATTCTGGTCCTGTCGTTTAGCGCTGTTTGAATATTATAGTTACCATGCAACACCAACTCGCCCAATCCGCTGCCCTTCTGCACTAACTTGGGCTCGGTTGCTTCGGCTGCATTTCGAAAGGATATTGTCGCCAGGTATAAGCGGAGTGCAAGAGGCCGCCTTTCATGCAATTTTCTTCCGTACCTGTTACCCACGATGGTATAGCAACTCTTCTCCGGTGCTGGTATGAAGCTTATACTTGAAAGATTTCTTCCACGCGATGTATAGAGCCTGCCTATGTGGTGTTTTGGTGTTGTGTGCCGGTGTTGTGTGCCGGTGTTGTGGCCCAGAGTTGATCGTCTAATATATGGTGAAACATAATTCTAGGACCTCTGCAAATAGTCATGCTAATTGTGCGACCGTCAAATTAAAAAAAAATATGCAGATCCCACGCACTGTGGGAATCGATGAAAGCGAAGCTGTCCTTGCTGGTTGCTTTGATTGGCGATAGTTAGCGGTGATGTTGACGGCAAAAGCTTAATTTCTTCAATGTTTAGTATAAAACGAGAGTGGTGAGTTGATGTTAAACGTTACCTTGCGTGCACCACTGCTTTTTGTCTGCGTAGTACACAGAACACACAGGGAGAGGTGTTTGCTTGAGGCGTTGTTGTGCGCCATATTTCATAACCTCTGAGAGAATTGAGTATTGTCATTACTTCACACGGCACATCGCATCGTGGCAGAAGTATTTAACTTGAATTGGATTATGGGGCTGTACGTGTCAAAACCACAATCTGATTATGAGACACACGGCAGTGGGGGTCTCCGGATTAATTTAGACACCGTGATGTTCTTTAGCGTGTCCCAAAATTTCTCCCCCGTCGAAATGCGGCTGCCGCGGCCGGAATCAAATCCACGACCTCTAGCAATGTTATAGCCGCAAAGCTACCGCGGCGGGCACATAACTGTTGATTGGACCGTCGACCGCTTCCTGAGAGTCGCCTAGACCCTGCGGTGCGCTTTAATTAATGTGGCTATGCTTCTGCATGCCCTGCATGATTTTTCAGAAATAGCAGTAACGTACTGTACCGTACCTTCAACTTAAGCCCATCCAGTTTCCCCGCAAGCGCTATCGTATAGTAGTAGGGTTCCCTTGCCTTCTCATGTCACTTTACCCCCCCCCCCCCCCCCCCGCTATGTATAAAAACTGCCTCTTACCCTCCCTCCTCTCTACTGTTCTATGTACTTCCCCTCTGGACTCGCACTTTAGTAGAAAGGGAAGCGCTGCAGTTTCTGCAATGCTTTTGAGGGAGGGTACGGATAATTACCGCTGTCAAGAGGCTAAGGTGGCGACGCTCAGAGAGCTCCAGAGGGTATTGTGCACATTCGACGCGGTGGAGTCTAAACGAGTTTCTCGCGTCCCCTTTCCTTTCTGTTTCGCTCCTGTCATGTATACACACCCTCTGAACCACCCCCCGAAGCGGTGTGCCAGACGGCAGCAGCAGCAGTGGGAAAGTCGAAGGAAGAGGCAAAGAAAGCTTCGCTTTGGAAGGTCGTTGCTATAACTGAGCCTTGTGACAATGATTTTCGGTTGAGCTATCTTCGTACCTTTCGCTCTACACACCATGACAGCCATGCCTCAACTGTAATCTCTGCTTACTACTATATGTACTGTTGCAAGCGCTTTCCAACATTATAAACTGCTGTGCTGCCTAAAGTGTGGCTTCTTCATTGAGATGATCAAACGTACTCTCGATATTGAGAGATCCGATGGTTATCACTTTGCTTCGATGATGCTGGGAGACACCCAGTCCAGCGGCTATGAGGCTCTCTTTTGTGTTATGGTTCGATCAGAAACCCATGTGGCTAGGAGGGTCGTGGTCCCCTTGCTCCAAGTGTCACTGGATGCGTGCAAGTGCCATTTCCTGCATGATCTTGCAAACCGCGTCAGTCACAGAGACCGGTGCAAGGTCCGTACGTTCTAAGGCTTAGAAATTACTGGCACGGTTAATTAAGCAGTTATATTTACGCCGTTGCTTACTTCAAGATAACGCGCATCTGGCAAATCATCTCCAGAAAAACGGAACAATGGCGACGGCAAGGCGTGAGGACCAACGTTTCATCGTATTTGCTTACTATGTCGACTATAGGAAGTTGCAACTGAAGCAAGGGTAGCAAAACATTACTCTACATTATCGCATTGATTAGCTCCGCTCTGGTCACTCTGCTCCATATTCGACTCTCTGTGAAGATGATACACAGCACAGAGTCACTTCGCTTAGAAACAAAAGACAAAGAACAAACCTGGCACTGATGCATTAATTGCATTCCACTGGTGGGATATCGTCCCTTCCTTTAATACGTCCCAAGGTCGGCCTCTTTCCATCAGCAGTCAGCATGCGCGTTGCCTTTAAAAGGGAGCTGTCATGAATACCAGTTACACTGGCACGCATCTCTCGAGGCTTTAGCACCAGATGTGCAACGCGCCTGCATAAAGACAAACGACGAGTCCTCCGTCAACAACCAAAAGAAAGTGCAAGTTGTCAGGGAACGTGACAAGTAAGTGGCCAAAGCGCGAAAAGGAAGTGTGAGACGATGCAAAATTAATATGCGACTGTCTTGGTTGCGATTAGATTAGGTGTACATGAGAATTATAGACGTGTACACAAAATCAATACTGCCTTCAGAAAGCTGTGTGCCGTTGTTTTCGATAGAAGCAATTGGAAGTTTAACAAAACGAGCCGATGTTAGTGGTAGCATTGCTCCAACAGCGCAATTATGCTATGCAAGGAAGCAGATCGAGAGTGAGTGAGTGAGTGAGCAAAAGTTGCACCACAGCCTGTCCGTCTCACGTCACTTGTGGTATTTACAGGAGCGCAGATCTCACGTCACTTGTGGTATCTACAGGAGCGCAGAAATACCTCCGTCTGCGCAAAACAAAAGCTCTAGAATCTTTTCAATGGTGTGCCACTCCCTTTACATTTTTTAGTCTTCTCATCAAGTCTTTCTTATTTATCAGCAACAGGTTGTTAAGCGCTGTAAACTAGGTTTCCTATGGCCGCCCATCTATCCGTCCGTCCTTTTTTCAGCCTTATTCCACAGCACGTGCCATCGTCGTTCTTATGCCATCTCCGCATTTCATTTTTCATATAAAGTGATTTGGTGCATATGAAAAAAGGCCATCACTGCCACGCGAACTCATTGCATTACGGCAATGTGCAGTTGGGAGCCGGCACCGCTAACCAGTCAGCTATCGAGCTATTCCCCGCCGTGGCATTTTTGCGGGATTTGTACTGCACCAGACGCATGCTCGGTGAGCGCTAACGCTTGGTATAGATTTTGCAGGCAACAGCAGGTACTGCGCTCACGCTGCATAGCAGGTGAGCGATGAAACAGCCGATCATGGCGCAGCCAGCTATTCGCAGCGTTCATGTCTCCTACCTAACATCTCAGTCAATGAAGTTTCGCCGCCATGTTCCTGTCGTCGTCCATACATTTTCTATGTTGAACTTGACGTTGTGGCGTCGTTGTTACGTACCGTTTGGTGAGCTTGTACAGTATCGAGCGCCTTTTAAACAAAGATGGGGTCCTCGAAGGCAGTCGAGGGTACAAACGGCTCAGGTCGCAGTAAACGAGTTCGTGCTACCAAAGGAATCGCTGAATTTCGCGGATTGAAATAGATGTATATATTGTCAGAGAATAAACGTTGCCCAAACTAACTATATCATGCATTGTAAGACATGTCCGCTTGCAATGAAGGCAACACAGCACCGAAACTCTGTTTTCCAGTAACGTGGGAAAGAAAAAGCCCCGTAACAATAGATCAGCTTAAAAAAGGAAAGCCAGTTCCACGCAGTGAAAGCTGTCGAAAGAGCGAAGCTGGTGGTCGTTTTCTCAAGTTTGAACTTGTGTTTAGCCCGATTTTCATGTGTATTTTGTCTCGTTGTCATCGTTTTGCTAGATTCCAGCTGCCGTTCCGCATCGCGCACACTCTTCAGTTGCGTGAGGTTGTGATCAAACCACAGTCTATCACACACCTTGCAGCTCTGGCCGCACTTGCTGTCGAGGAATTCTCTCGAACCGTCGATCGGGACCCTTCGTGGGAGGAATCTCTCTGCGTCGACGTCTCTGCTCGGCCTCTTACTCTTGAAGTTAGGGGTTAGCTTGCCTCTGCTGGCGCTTGGCTTGGGTTGCCTTCTCTTGAAATTGGGCGTTGGTTTGCCTCCACCGGCGCTTGGCTTGCGCTTCCCGCTCTCGAAGCTCGGAATTTGCATGACATCGGCACTACCGCTCTCGTGCGAGCTCCCACTGCCACTCGAGCCGAGCGGAATCCATGGGGCGAAAGGGCGCGCGACGGCGAAACACCTGCTACTATACCCCTTCCTTCCCCACCCCCCCGGCGCGCCTTCTGGCGGTGATCTCCGGAACCTGCCATACTGCGTGACGCCGGACGGCGAAGGCTCGGCTTAGAACAGCTCCACTGTTAAAATTGACCGCCCTTCCACTGCTGTGAAGAGAGGTGCAAGCGAAGCGAATCCGCGACTCTTCGTGGCGTAACGCCTCGGCTTCGCGCTCCTTCACGGCGAGGTCGGCACGTCGACAACGAGCCCTTCTTCGAGCAAGTTCCCAGTGGCGTTCATCAAACGCCACGTCTTCTTCGGCCGAATGACGACGCGCTGCCCACTCCCGCTGCCCTTTCTTCAACGCAGCCTGCTCTTCGGCAGAACAAACCAAACGCGGCCTCCCCTTCTGACTGCCGGGCCGGAACTGGCGGGAAATGGCGGGTGCGAGGCGAGCGAACACCCGATCACACCCTTTCTCTCCTCTGGAGGGAGGGGATGCCTGTGATTGGCTCGCGCCTTGCTCTGCGTCCACTTCTTCATGCATACAAAACCACGCTTTAAGGGGCGCGTGTGATGAACAGACAGTGGCTGAATCACTTAGTGAGGTGGTCTTGCAACCCGTTAGTTCGAATCCACAGCCTGACAAGCAATTCTTATTTTCGCGCGGCTTCAGATTTTTCGTACGGCAACACCAACACCGACGCCGACACTAGCGAGGCAATAGAAGCTTCACTCGAAAATTGGCCGCCCTTCCACTACTGTGAAGAGGGGAGCAAGCGAAGCTCGGGATCCACAGCTCTTCGTTGTTGTAACGCGTCGGCTTCGCAATCCCTCACGGCGAGGTTGGAACGTCGACGACGA
The DNA here is from genome assembly GCF_023375885.2 of Dermacentor andersoni. NCBI lineage: Eukaryota > Metazoa > Arthropoda > Arachnida > Ixodida > Ixodidae > Dermacentor > Dermacentor andersoni. The sequence goes on from NC_092814.1 coordinate 237,482,618, forward strand.
GCCCTTTCTAGAGCGAGTTCCCGGCGGCGTTCATAAAACGCCGCCTGTTGTTCGGCCTAACGCGAGGCCTGCTCCCGTTCCTTCAACGTAGCCTGCTCTTCCGCAGAACGAACCAGACGCGGCCTTCCCATTGGACTGTCGAGCCTGAACTGGCAGGAAACGGCGGGCTTGAGCCGAGCGAGCAGGCCATCACACCCTTTCCCTCCTCCGTATGGAGGGAACACCTCTGATTGGCTCGTGCCGTGCGCTGCGTCTACTTCTTCATGCATATAAAACCCCGCTTTAAAAGGCGCTTCTGATTAACCGACAGTGGCTGAATGACTTAGCGTGGTGCTCTCGCAACCCGACAAGCAATTTTTATTTTCGCGCGGCTTGGGTTTTTTTCGCACGGCAACACCAACACTGACGCCGACACGAGTGAGGCAATACAAGCTTCGCTTGAATATACTAAAGAAATCCACGCAGATCAAATGCTGTGTCAGCATTTTGCGTTCGTCTCGCAGTCACTGAGTGCGGGTTCACGAATTTCACAACGCCATGAGTACCATGACTGCACCGCTGACAACCGCGATAATGCACGGAATAAGAAAAGGCCGCTGGTCAATGATAAGGAGTTCTTACGAACCAAAAGTTTTGCTAATTCGGCCCACAGGGGCCATATTCGCCTTATTCCCACCTTTAGTTTGTACGAACCCTGTCAATGGCCACTACGCCATCGCTAATATGTCTGGTATCATGAATCGTTGGGCGCCAGATCTTGGAACGGCTTTAGCCTCGGAATAGCTTTGTGAATACGGGTCCATGAGGATTTACAACCCATTCTGCAGGCTTCGTGAATAACACACGATAATTCTTGCATAATGGACCCTCAGAACCGCGAAACGACTAACACATTAGGAAAACATAGGGGTAATACGTATCATGAGATAGAAAGACGGCAGTACGTATTAGAGGGTGAACGCAGAGATAATGTTCTACGGTTTAGGGCGGGAGCAGGAAGCGAAGTTAACCATATCATGCAATGCGTAGAACAGATGATTGCTGGCCCACTAGAGTAAAACAATAGGTTCCAAGAAAAGGGACAATCGGGGCATCAGAAGGTTAGAAAGAGTGATAAAATTAGAGGATTAGCCGGCATACGATGTAGACGACAGACACGGGGCAAGGATAAGTGCATTGGGAGAGGCCTTCGTCCTGCATCGTAACTAGGTATGATGATTACGACGATCACGACGATGATAATGAGTGCTCTGAGAGGGAGTACTTCGTATAGACTCCTTTGTCTATTCAGCACTTTCGCCCCGAGAACAAAACGCCAGAGGTAATCGTTATAGACGTCTCGGCAAAATGTCGACTGGTGACGTTCCGCAGAAGAGCTCGTTCATAAGACGATGTTCTAAAAAAAATGTAGTTCTGTTCGCTTTTTGTTTTTGCGCAGGTCCGCACGCTACGGTAACTTTCTGCGAAAACAATAATGAAGAGACGAATGCTTCATTTTTGCTGTTCCGTGCGATGGGAGGGCAGTACGTAACGACAGTAGGTTTGAAATGTCGTGTCGAGTGGCGGAAGGAGCCAAATACGGAGCAGCACAGGAGTAATTACATATATTGAAAAATTTGACCGCTCGTTAAAAAAAAAGTTGCTATGCACCTTTGCAATATTTATAGGGTGCTGCTCTTCGCCGAATAAATCACATCGAAGTGGACTTGATTGCCTATAGGGCTCCTCCAAGTCTCGCAATGACATAATAAACCAACTGGACTGTAGCTTACAAATACTCACTTGAACTAGTGTCACTGACGCACTTGAGGCCCCTCCTCCCCAAGAATCGGACAGTCTTCCTGCATGAATAAATGCATAGGATACAGCGCCCTCCACAGGCTCGCATGCTAGCGAATCATCAACATATCTATGGTATAGCAGCCGTGGTAGTCTACAGCCTTTGATAAACTGAAATATTGTAGATAGGCCGAAAAGTTGGCTGGTGCGGATTCACGATTCGTTTGGGCAGCGTGACGCAACGGGAACAAAAGGAAGAACCAGAAAACTGACATGATCTAAACTACATACAGTCCAGCCAGCAGGTCATACTACGTAGTACACGTTGGTGAGCGATGTGGAGCGTGTTGTACAACATGTTAGCTTCGCTGCAACATAGACGAAGACAGAGACGACCAAGACAAAGCGCACTGTGTCGCCGTCGTCTTTGTTCTCCTCTACGTTGCAGTGAAGCTAACGCCGTTACACGAAGCACACTCTTGCGCTCTACCTCCCAGATTGCTGCGCTTGATGTTCTGCGGCTCATATAGCATTGTGTAACTTTTAATAACTTTTTGCGGGCATGTTTAAGTATCTGTGAACAACTAGCCCACTGTCAAATTTTGCTTATGCTATACTGCGTACTTCTGCGATGAATGTCTCAGATAATTAGAAAAAGCCGATTTGATCGAGACAAAATGATAATCTTTGTAGACCAATTTTCATATAGCAGCAGCGAACATCAAAGTTTGCGTCATAATCCCCAATACAGCTGCTAATCAGCTTAAAAAAGCAAACAACACATACAAAAGATACAGACATACGAAACACATTAGACATACGCCATAGCGAAAGATCTACAACACGATATAACTTTCGAGTGGATTCTAAGTCACTGTGAAATCACAGGAAATGTAACAGCTGATCACATGGCACGTGCAGCATATCGAGAGAATGAATTATCACTGCTTCCTCTAGCGGCTAGTGATGCGCGATGTCTATTGAACAAACTATGCGGTAGATTTTCCATTAAACTTTGTTCATAAGTGATGCGCAGAACTCTCAATTATATAATATAGAGAATAGAATTCAATATTCCGTTTAAAATTGGTCGATCTGTTGAAACAACAGTTCATAGGCTTCGACTAGGCAGTGCCTATACTAAAAGCTTCCTGTATAGGATAAGAAAAACTAACAGGGCTACATGCTCATGTGAAGAGGCTGAAGAAGACACAGAACACCTTCTTCTACACTGTAAAGATCACGATACTCCCCACACGAATCTTTGAAAAAACTTCATCGCCTGGATAGACGCCCACTATCCTTAGGAAACATTTTAGTTCCATGGCCAACAGAAAATCTTCAAACCATCGCTGAGCGCGCCTTTGTACAATTTTTGAAGCAATCAAAAATATCACAAAAATACTAAGTCATACAATAGTTATTGCTCGCATAGTTATTATTAACAGTCACCCTTAATTACATGTTCATTGTGTCTTCTTGTTCATGCATAATTTGTATTTGTTGCATTTAGAGTGCGGCATTCAAGCGCCCAACATCTTTTGTGTGAACATCTTGGTTTTGTGAACATTTATGCTGTGTGAACTCAGTGTTGCGTGTGAACATTTAGGTTTAGTGAGTATTTAGGCTATATGAACTCTTCTGTTGCGTGAACATTTATTTATATTGCAGTACTGAGACTTAGTACTTGAATGTTCGTTTATGTATTTATTAATGCAGTTTGGTAATTGTTGACAACTTTCCGACAATAACTATCATGTAAGAGAATATTCTTAAATATATTTAATCAAAAATCAACTTTTACTTATTAACTTCAGGAGACATGTAATTGCAGAGTAGAATTTAGCCTTTACTTAAAACTTTATATTTTGCTAAAGCCCCTCTCATGGCACCACTTTCGAGCAATGCGGACTCAGAAATGTGCTGTGAAATGCACTGCTGCTCTTGACAGCGAGGCTGGAAAAGTTACCTCACTTATGGAAGTCTCCTAGAAGCGGGACAGCATTTCATTGTCGGCTCATAACTCTTCAAAAATACCAGCGTCGTATTTTGGCAACACCGGAAGCGATTATAAGTCTTTGGACGACAGAGCTTCAGGTCGCCCATTAGGATCGATCTTCTCTTTTGATTAAAATTTGTCTGCTTTTTATATTAATTTGTTTTTTGTTTTGCTAATTCGAGTCATTATGAAATTTACGGTACTAGTTAAAAGCAATCTTGTAAAAATGTCTAATTATCTGATCGTAACTATATTTAGAGAATTTCAAATTCATTTTCGTAAACACCGCGTATTATTGAATGCGGTCAGCCAATCACAAACAAAAAAGTGCTGACGGACAAAAAGCTTTGCGAATTATGCCCCGGTGACCAAATACACATTTTTTTTTTTCGTTTTAGAACTCTGCAATGGCTTTTTTCTTATGAATAGTATTTTTCATCGGTCTGTCGTAGTTGAAACTAGTATGTTCGCTATTAAATTTGACTGGTGGCTGTTCTTTAGGAATAACACGAGCGTTCACACTGCTTCGTCAGTGTGTTCCCGCTTGGTTCCAACAGAAAAACAAGAAAGTAGGAATATGTGCTCAGCTGGCTTTTCACGTAAACAACACAACTCTACAAGGAAGAGCTAAATTCAGCGAGTTCTCGCGTACAAAGTTCGTTAGTAGGTATGGCTTAGTATTAATTAGTTTGTGCTGCAGCGTTACAGTCGCCACATCTCTGTTGGTAGCATAGTGAGGAATTGATCGTGCGAATATTTTTTTTTTCCAAAGGATTCCCAATGAAAGCCTGAGCAGGCCTCTGAAGCGCAGGTCTATGAACAATGTGGTATTTTTCAGCAGACTTGTACACATTACAGGAAAAAGTAACCAAATCTGATTAGAATCATTTCTTTCAAAAATGTGATTGATTAGTTACTGAAAGCTGCCCCAAAAAGGTATCTGAGGAATTACTAAAAAGTAATCAATTACTTTTACGTTACTCTCCTCCCAACGTTTCTTAACCTTGCACAAATACAGTAAGGAGAATGAGCTGGCCTGGCTCTTTCATTCCGCCCTCCGCAGCCCTTCATACGATGTTTATCTTCACTAACAAGTGCTTCTCATGATTTTCTTGGACCATATTCCCTCACTTCCTTGTGAAGACCTATGCAGTGACACTGAAAACTTGCTGGAGCCCGCCGTGGTTGCTTGGTGTTGAGCTGCTAAGCACGAGGACGCGGGACCGAATGCCGGCTATGGCGGCCACATTTCGATGGGGGCGAAATGCGAAAACACCCGTGTACTTACATTTAGGTGCACGTTAAAGAACCCCAGGTGGTCCAAATTTACGGAGTCCTCCACTACGGCGTGCCTCATAATCAGATCGTGGTTCTGTCACGTAAAAACCCAACAATTTTTTTTAACTTATTCGAAGGGCGCGCCGGAGAGAAGGGCTACGTTGCAACGTGTGAACATATTGCGCACAAGAGTCTGGTTACTAAATGCCATGCTGCTCGAGTCAGGGTCATTAATGAAGCGTTGTGCTTCATTGCTGCTGGGGCCCGCGGACAAGGCGCTCCCGGTAGGGCCACTGAATTTTTGGAAAAATGCCATCCGTGGGTGGTCTCCTGGCATCAACGTCCAAAGTGGTCTTCGAGCCGTATCAGTGCCGGTTCGGTTTGACAGCGGAAGTGTGAAGGAGCGTTAAAATGAGGAAGCTCAGCACCCTGGCTTGCGTGCCCGGCTGCTGCGTGGCACGACTGCGGGTGTTCTGTTGCAGCTCTCAGCAAATTGCAGTTCTCAAAGTTGTGTCGCCTGCTACAGCTTGTCTCGTCAATAAAGTAACCGATTACATGTAATTGGTTACTAAAAAAAATAATTGAGTTAGAGTGTATTATCAATCACTTACAAAGCTATCAAAATGTGATTTATTACAAGTAATTAATTACAAGTAATTCGTACAAATTTGCGAAGTTTAAGGGAGGCTTCATGCTTTCTTTAAAGGGATATCTATTGAACAAAAAAAGAAGCCATTGAAACAGCGCTCGCAAAAAAAAGAAAGATTAGCACAGAAGGTAACAACTGTTCTCTTTATTTTTGAGAGGATTGCTTAATCCGTAACGCTTCAGGAGCCCGCGCTGGAATATGTAGCTAAGGCGAGCCGCGTGCAGAAAAGGCGCCCTCTTGCAAACCCCATTCTGCTGCCTATAGTCTTGGCCTCCTCTCAGTTTTCCTTACTGTTTCCTACTCCGTTCGCTGGCGTTTCCACTGCTCAGAATTATTTTCGCGTCGTGCTCGTCTCGTCACGAAATGAAAACAATTCTACCATTACTGCTGCAAACGCTTCCAGCGTTCTCAGCCCGGTCAGGTCGCCTACGCAGTGATAGCCAGTGCTTTCGTAGCTGCACACTACTGCTGCGAATGAAAGCTGCTTCCATTCTTGGTGAACTCCCGCGAAAGCCCATTTAGAAGGCAACCAGATAGCTTGTGATGACTGCAAAGTTCGGACCCATATAATCAGCTGTCTTTCGCGTTCTAATGAAAGGAATATCGGCAAGATTTATCTCGTTGAACGATACTGTTACCACATTCTGAGCTTTCCTTTGTCATTACTCGTTGTGTAGAATGAGTACACTAAATGCACAGACACAACGCCCAGAACAAAACTGAACTACACATAGGGCAAGCTTGTCGTCCAAGTAGCTGAAGCCTGACGACGGTCATGGGCAGTTAGGCGGCGGGCCCTCCCGGTCGATAGGAGCAGGCTTGACGTCATCGCTGCTTGCTCTCAGTAGAACGGTCGGTGCAAGAATGCATAAATTATTCGCCTACTGCTCCTTTGTGTCTCAAGATAGCGTCGTTCTCATTTGTGTACGAAGGAGCAGCTTTCATTTGAGTTACAAATGCCGGCAACGAAATTTCTATTCAGTATACCTTAACCTCGTAATACATAGTACTGGCACTACTTCCTTAATGAAATTTTATTAAAGTGCAAGCTAGCTCCCAATTCACGCTACATTAAAGCTTATTTAGAATTTCAACGTGGCTGATATCAAAACAGGAAAGCCTTTTCCTCTCAGATACACCTACAGAGTGCTGTAGTCTTACGCAGGGTGCGAACTCAGTGCGAAATAAAGTAGCAGTGATGTAACATCGAATTCAGTGACCTAAGATAGAAGACAACTTTCACCATGCCCATGAGATGTTCGGTACCGAGACAACAACCCGCATTGCGGATAGGGCTCTCTCTCCAAGCGCGTCGCATTGAGTACATGCGTGCGTGTGCGAGTACGTGTGCGTGTGTGCCTGTGTGCGAGTATGTGTGCGTGTGTGTGTGTGCACGTGCGTTTGTGGCCGGTGCCTTTGTGAATTAGCTGATCTGAAGATCTTGTTTTCATAAAAGTGAATGCCTAGAAAATAGGGCAGAAGGAATACGGTAAACTAACCGAGGTGTCTCCCTACATAGCACAGGGATCATAGCTGGAGCCGGGCCGAAGTGCAAAACTTTGCTGCTGCTTAGGATTGCATCGCATACTGTCGGAAAAGTTTTTGCGTGTACTCGCGTTGGTAGTTTCTTTCCCGACAGACGAGACTATATACCATCACGCTTGTTTATTTTTTTGTGCCACCCTTTCGCCGCTGCGCAGAGCATGCCTGTATGCTTCGGCGCCCTGCCACGTTCACCACCAGCGCGTGACGCCCCACAATGATTACTCAAAGCCGTGATCGCACGGACTCATCTCGGATCCGCCAGCGGGGAGAAAAAGGGAAGCGAAGGCGTGCCTAACTCAGACGGCGTGCTCGGTAATGTACTCGCTAATGACCAGGCACGAGGGCGCTTAGCCGCAGAACGTCGTTCCCATCTTCAATTCGTCCCAGCACGCACACACCCACCAGCCTTACTCCTCTCTGCTATACAGAGTGGCACAAGTGTGTTGCAACAATGACCGAGTGAAACAGCTTGTTGGTGCGTTTATTTTTTCTTGTATATATATTTTTTGAAGTTCTGGCAATAGTTTCAACTGACAGTGTTTTCAAACCGGAGAGCGTGGGGCTCATTGAGATAGGTAGGCGCGTCTGCACAAGGCACCTACAAAAACCGTGACAATGTGCCTTATGCTGTCCTACACTCATGTTCAAACCAGGTTAAAAATCCCTGTATGTAATTATCTCCTGCATTATTTTGCTTCCGCTTCGTCTTTATATACTTATGGTGCAAACAGATCAGGGTCAGCGATGAATACGACTGATTTCGGAACGATACATTCAACTGAGAAAGCTAAGCGGCTAATTAAGTTCAATTCCCAGCATAACGCAATACTGGGTAAACTAAGTGATTTTTCGCAAGTTTAGTTTTTCTTTTCTTTTTTTTCGTCTTTGGTCATACAGTATACACGCGCGAGAAAGAAATTACTTTTCGTGGCATTACATTACAACGCCACCTTTGGGGCTGTATAGAAAGGTAAATGTTCCACGTTTTACCATATCTTCAGTTAACGGCGGAATCACGCTACTTCATGACATATACATGTCTTGTACAGGCCACGCTGTAGGGCTCAGAAATATGATCCATATAGGGCATCGCGAATACACATTATTTTCACCATGAAATTCGGATCCCCTTTTCGGTTATTACGCGGTGGCGCAGGTTGTTTGCACGCACTCAGAATTGCTACAACTAAAGGGCCCTTGTGTCGTGATGCGACCTGCCGCTTGAGATCGTCTTTAGGAAAGAATGTGAATTTTATTGAGCTTCGGAATCGTTCGAGTAAAGGTATTGGCGCTTGCTCGCACTTTTATGACTTTTAACGCGCCTCTTGCGAACTTGCCGTCCAAATTTGTTCCTCGCCTTTTGTGGTTCAGCAATCGCTGTTTCATAAGTTCCTATGGGTTGAACTGAACGTCACCAATCATTTTTTTAAACAGCTTCTACCAAGACCGTAAGTTGCTTGCTTGCTCAGAATGGTTATTTCGCACTTTTGATGGGATCATCACTTGACATTGACCATACGGATAGAACGGCAAGGAGGTGGAGCGTAAGGATCAGAGGTCATGAGCTAAGCCACTTACGTGTACATATATTAGAACGCTTTCAAGGAATGTTTCTTGGCTGCCACATTTTGTTTGATAGGTTTCATATTCGTACTACGAGACCATCATGTGAGCACAAGTCACTTTGCTTCTTGCCTCACGTGCAATGAAATGGGCTGGTTCAATTGTGAGCGCTTATAATCATCGGGTGGCCGCGATGCTCGGTGTGAAAATGTTTAATGCAGTTAGCAATGTTCGTGGCTTCCCCAAGAAAACATTGCCTTTCTGGGGTACTGGTGCGCAAAAGACAAAGTCGTCCTGCAAGTGTCGAAAACAAAAGTTTTATTTGCACGCTGAAAACTGGCAAAATTTTCTTCTCATGCGATGTCAGCGGCGTTCTTATACCGAGAGTGCAGGAAACTAGCTATACTCTGGCGCTGTGTTTGGGCAGGAGCTCACTGCCCCTCTTCCCGCGTTCAGCGCAAAAGGAGACATACGTCTTCACTTTTGCCATTGTGTCCCCGGTATCGCAAGCGCCCTAAAGCACCGCGCGAGATGTATTGCATTAAAGATTTAAAAAAAGTGGCTGACAGTTCGCGGCTCGATTGCACTTCCTTGAAGCACGTTCAGTTTTAAAATTTCACTGATGATGGTCTACAATAAATTGGTGGCCACGCGGATGAGTCCTAGAGTGTGCGCGACAGGGTTCGGAAAGGCGCCGTTTGATAACTGCATGGCCCTGAGCTTGAAGATGGTTTTGTGCCAACAGGAAGTTTGCAAACGCGAGCACCAACAGCTCTTCGGAGATTTCTTGAAGAGAGTAACCTTCTTGAAAAATAATTATTAAGGAACAGTATACAGTTGTCGGGAGCTAACTTATGTAGTACTAATTATAGAGTGTACCTTTCGAATTGTGCGTTGACTTTGTCTTACTTAAGAGTTTCTTTATATGCTTCTTTTACTCAACTCCGATTGCATGTTCAGTCTGTGACCTCACTTTGAGCATTTTTGCGACATTTATTATGTTCAGCGCTGTCGTGGTCTATGTATTGTCGTGAATCGTCCTTCTGTATAATAATATATAATCACTTTATGTGAAAAGGATTAGCCGGCACAACTTTAGACGCAAGCATGTTCGGAAGATCATGTATTGGTAATTTTTTTTTTCAGCAACGCATTACAACGGCGGCTGACGTAGGTGTATGTGATTTTCAAACATTAAGGATTTAATATTTGCTAGTTAAACTTTTAAGGAAACGCTGTAGGGCCCATGTTGCATATGCGAAATTCAAGCCTGTCAGAGCTTGGGGTACCCCCCGAACACAGAGTAATATTCGTTATCATGGAACCAGTTACCAGGCCTGCTCGAATATCAAAATTTGCTAATTTACTTTAGTACATACTGCAGACCACATTGTGGTCCTTGCTGGACGGGCTGACATAATTATTTGCTAGACTAGACATATAAAAATACAAAAATGCATAGATACATTCATATACATACAGAAAAAATATACATTTCTCTATTATATATTACTTACAGAACCAATTCGTGAAAAGATCAAAATAAAAAGCCTTAATCAATCCTTCTTCCCTGTCGATCATGGAAAGCAGAAGAGGGAGGAAACAGAGCGATGTAAACTAGATAAATGTTTCAAGAATATTCGAGAAAAACTACATTGGAATATCGAATGAAATACCTAATATTTTCCAATTTTTAAACAAAGAGAAATATAGAAGTTGTCTGCAGTCCGTTTAGTAAGAAAAGAACGAGGCATATTAACATAATTGGACGCATGTAATGATACATGTAATAAGCCGTTCAGAACTGAACATCTGGTCAACCGAGGAACTTGTGAATAAGACACTGGAAGGTGATCATATGTGATGCACCATCACAATGATCGACAGTAATGAAACACAGGAACAGCGCGTCACCAGATTCACGTAGAGAACTGTGGTAATTCAAGAAAAGTATGTTACTATATCACCGCACGTCGTCTTAAACGGATGCAGGCATGTGAGATTGTTAAACTAACGAATTCCTTTGCCTAAATTAAGAAAAAGAATCGTAAGCTGCATAAAGGTGATACAAGCTAATTCAATGACTGAAAATTATTCAACAAAGGTTAGCTGCACTCCATGCGTTCGCTGAGCAACTGGTACCTCGATGAAGCAACCTCAGTTTCGCTGCAGCATAACCATTCGAATCTGTCACCGCTTGCTTCTGTCTTTCTCTTTGCGGACTCCAATAATTAAGTGTTGTTATTTCTCATGTTCTAACAGAAACGAATATCTGCCAACTTCGAATAGTGAATTCTCGCATCGAATGCGAATTAAATAGCAAGCATTATTCGTTTTGCATTCGAAATTTTGTATATTCGCACACCCATATATTTTGAGACATCTGTACGCAAACTTGCGAAGAAATACATTGGCACTGCAGCTCAGATTTCCCCAAACAACCTCTTTCGCGCAATGCGGGGCAAAGCAAAGAATGAATGGTAGCGCTTAGCATATTAATTTCAGGGCGCAGTGCTGGAGGGGCAGGAGTGCAACTCGGTATTGTGTGCTCGCTGGCTCACATGATCTCGGCTTACGCCCTGTTGTGCCTCGATGTTCGCGTCGTCTCGTTTACCTGTCTAGCGCTGCGCTTCACAATCACGGAGCCCTGAATGACATGAACATAGATTTTATGTTTCTTGAGCTCATGTGAAAGGCGGCACTCAGGTGGAGCAAATGTGGACAAAGCTTGCAACGATAAATTCACCTGCAGCCATCATCAGCATCGTAATCATCATTCTCTTCATCATCATCACGCAGTGATCTTACTAAGTAGATGTGCCCCGAGCATTACCCACATTGATTCAGCTAACGCAACATATGTCCCATAATGTATATAATTTTAAAAGTTTATTGGCATATCTGATATAAATAATTAATAGCTACCAGATATTTACTTACGTGGGCAGCTGCTGATAATGCGCTGCTGAAAATTAAAAAAAAAAAAGAACGTTAGTACTGCCATTGCATTTTCAGAAAAATTCTGACTTGCCCCATTTGATGTGCGTGGCATTGCTGGGCGATTTAATAAGCACCTATGATTCATTTCTTTTGCTACCACAAAACTATGGAGCATGCAAGTTCTTTATCCGTATATTGTCCTCAATGATGACTTCATCTCCATGCTTGCTTCAGCAGTGAATCATTCATTGAACAAAAAGTGCCGAACTGAATTCCCTAAGATTTTCATTCGGAAGAACTCTTTCTAATTACTTTGCCGCCTTTGTTTATAATATCTACACGAAAACTATTGACCGACGCTTCTTACGAACCTATCTGGCGTACTAACTACTTTTGAGTAGGGTTGCTTGTTTCTTTTTCAGACTTTGTCCTTATAGACATCACCAATACAGAGCATTGTGAACACTAGCATGTATCTGCGTTTACATTGATACTATCTCATCTCCCACCTTATCTTTATAAGTGCTCATTTTCTCTCCCTTGTTGAGGGCAGCAATACGCGTGCCAGTCCTGGTTGGGCTGCCAGCCTTGCCTTCTCAATCATGAGCTTACCATGTCGCACTCATGAGTGCTTTGCAACAAAGACGTTTGTGCAAGCGTTCAATATTTCTTAATTTTAAGTGATCCCGTACCAAGAACAGGACGTTGAGCCTGGCGCCTTAATAAAGCTGATTGAACGATTGGTTGATTGATCGAATAATTGCTTGAGTTATTGCTTGATAATGGCGTCTGAATTAAAACACTGAAGTCTGACAGACCTTCGTCCTTCACTCATTCCACGACGTCTGTAGCCGCATGCTTTGAGCTTCGGCATGCCGGCATATAAACAAGTTTGTCATCCTCTCGAAACACAGAACTTTGCTCTCGCTTTTGCTATGTCCGACCAACCACCGACGGAATGCCGAGACAAGTAATGGTATTGCCAGCAGCACCCTTCTACGGCCCAGAAAACACCATCGACTCCATGCGGAGACCAAAACATGTACAGGTGAACAAATAAGAAATAATAATACAACACAGGTAGAGGCCTTCATGATGAATGCCATCGCAGCGCGGAGATGAGTCCACGGTAGAAGGGAGCCAGGAGCAGATGCTTTTCGTAGCCTCCCTCCCGCCCCGGTATCCTGCCTCAGCGGCGAGATCCGCCCACCAGCGAGACACACTGGCGGGCGATCTTTTCGGGTTCGCGCCCCCGTCATCCTGGTATGAATCTCAACCACCTGGGGAGCACGCAGAAGGCGGATAAAATGCCGCTCTTATCGCCTCTCGTGGCTCCCCGCAATCAGGCGCATTGTGGGAACTTGCCAAGCCCGGTTCGCTGACGGTGGGCTCGAGCCGCATCGCCGCCGAATCGATGCGTGGCTCTCGCGCCTATTTCTCGACGGTGAAGACGTCTGACGTTTCGACAGTTGCGAGGAGCGATAAAACCGTTCGCTCCCAGTATACGGCAGCCCAACAAGTCCATCAACCAACGGACGGATAAATCGTAGATACGGAGAAACAAACATGATTGAAATAAAAGCGGCTACGGGTCAATTCTACACAGAAGGCTCCCCGTCATGACAACAAGCAGGTACGAAGCATACTAACGCACAGTAATTATAACAATAGGTAATAAAATAGAATCATAGGTAGGTAGGTAATAAAGTAAGCACTAATAACAACATTGAATAATGTGAACATGTTGAGTTACGAAGTCGAGTGCCATTTTTCGAGCTCGGGAAAGAAAGGAGAAATATGCTTTAAACGGAAAGTCATACGTCTTTGTAGGTTTCCTTCTTACATTAGAGGATGAGGACGACAGGGCAAAACGAAAGACTTCGTTTTATGTCACGCTGTGATGGCAAGATGAAAAAGACAGAGCTCCATAGAGCTTCAACCTTTATCTGGGCGTCCGTCGCCTAAGCGGTAGAGTATAGCGCAGAAAAAAGCTAGTTGCCTTTGAAGGATATAAGGAGAGTAGGACAGAAGCTGTGCAAATTGAAGCCACATTTGCGCCAATTACCGATAGAGTTACAGGCGGAACTAAAATTGCCAGCTTTCATTTGCTAAATATTGGCACGAAAAAGGGGTTAGGGGAGGGAGAAGGAGAGAGGCTATATAATATTTTCTGCTGGCAATAATGCCTCTGTGTTCCTTGCTAGCGATCGTGAAAATTTTTCAAAATTCTGGCCATAGTTCACGTTGCATCCAGGCCTTTTCTGCGCGCACATGCGCTCTGTCGTTTCTCAACAAGTTCTTCATGATAGCTCATACCATATTCGTTGGAGCTTTCTCTACACTAACAGATTAAGCATTCACTGAGAAGTCCGGATGCGGGTCTCAGGTGGCCTGATGGCGGGACAGACAATTTTCACGACTGTGACGAACCGGGACTTGAGATTTCGTTCATAAAATCTGGACAGTCTTTCAAAATCTAGGACGGTTGCAAAGCTATAAGGTGTTGATGGTTATTGGTTATTGGTTGATGGACCGGGGTTAAATGATGATCAGCATCAGCCTGAAAAACAACGCTGCAGGGCAAACACCCCTCGAAAGATCTTCAGTTACCCTCGTCCTGCGTCAGCCGGCTCTATCCTATGCCTGAAAATTTCCGAATCTTTTTAATCTATTTGTTCATAGCCCGGCCGCTTGTGCATATTTTAATCACGTAGAAGCTTGCACCGTTTTTCTTGTCGCTCATCTTAGGTGTACTTTGTGTAACTGCTGAGGTTGCAAGTACTACATTGAGCTTTTACCACAATTATTTGGAGCTTGCGGCGTGAGCATATCCGACGTGAAATTATTGCCCCACTTGAGTGTGGCGCTCTTCGACTTCATCACCTCATCAAACAACTTGTTTGACGGCAATTTTTTTTCTGATGTTCAGGGCATTTTGTTGGGCAAACTGTTGCACATTTATTTAATCTAATGACCTACACGAATTACTCGTGTCGTTGACCGTTAATGATGTAAGATCAGCACTTCATTTTGTTACTTTTGTTTTGTTTTTGTTCCTAAAGTAATAGTTGAAACGGCTTATCTTTTGAAGTATCGTTTTTGCTAGAGATGGGCGGTTGTTCGAGTAACAGCCTTTGTATTACCTCAATAATGCTTTATTCGTGATTAATATTTTTTATCGCTGTTAATCTGTCGTCGGCACATCAACAAAAGGAAACAGTCGTCTGCACTGATGTCCACGCTTCACTTGCTCCAAAAGAAAGCGAGCGGACTGCAGGTTGAGCTGCTACGTTCCGACTAGGCAACGCGTGTACGTCTGTCAGGACAAAAGCCATCCATGCTCGCTGCACTTTGAGCCTGCGGAGCAAAAACCCCGTCTCCCAAAGCCCTTGCTACTGCACGGGAATTTAGCGAAGTGCTGACGTTGTGTTAATAAGGCTCGCGCGTCGTCTGATGGCGCTGCCGTAGACCGTTAACAAGCTTCTTAGCCTGCGCAGCTACGATGAAGCCAGCCTGGCGTATTATTAGTGGCCACGCTGACGTTTACTAAAGCAATGAACGGCGATAGTTGGTGGACGTTCATGATTGTGCTGCGCTTAGTGTTACACTGACGGAAGTTTTATAGTCCTTCCGTCCGTGTATTACAAAGCGCAAAACAAAGATCCACGCTGACGTATTGTTAAAATAAACTATTCATTTGTGGCACGATTTAGTTTTGCTTCAATGTTAGCCTTGTACTTAACTCAGCAGTATTAATTCCTAAGCTTACGTTTATAGATCAACAAATCTGATAAAACGAATTATTAATCAATGAAAATATTATAATAATTAGGTTGAAATAGTTTTCTCAATGCAAACTATACCTAGATGAGGGGGGAGGGTTGATATAGAGTTTCACTGCTTCCCGCAAAGCAATCTATGCCGCATTTGTGGGCGGACTTTGTTTGATTCCAATCGATCATGCCTTTTACGTGCAATTTGGTTGTCAAGCTAGGCTTATAAGCGATGTTCCGCACTCCTCTTGAGACACAAATATTCTCCTTTCATATACGTTCCGCAACACTTCAACATAAGGTCTGGCTTGAGGCAAGGGCATATTTGATAGAAGAGGGGCTGTTCGGTAACTGTTTGACATAGTGTCGGGACGCCGTGTTCTTTAGAGGAATTTTACAGAACGCACTCATGAAAGGCATGTCCAAAATGTCATATTCGACTCATTTTCTCCCCTTCATACGTCCACGCAGCTCCTGCTACGACTCGGCGTGCACAACACCATCCGCGAACTAGTCAAAGGTCATCTTAACCGCCAATTGCAACGTCTCCAACAAACACTGCAAGGGTGCCTCATTCTAGCCCGGCTAGGATACCAAACACCAAGAAAACCACAACAGGAAGACCGCACACTTCTTGCTCTTAGCATTCGCAACAAAATTCATGTGGCCCCTATTCTCCGGTATATGCACCCTGATCACCATAAAG
Organism: Dermacentor andersoni; assembly: GCF_023375885.2. Lineage (NCBI taxonomy): Eukaryota > Metazoa > Arthropoda > Arachnida > Ixodida > Ixodidae > Dermacentor > Dermacentor andersoni. The sequence goes on from NC_092814.1 coordinate 237,498,850, forward strand.
GCCCAAGAAAGGCAAGATCACAAGGCCGGGCTGGACTCTTTGGCGATGACACATCGAACACACAGGTCCCCTACACCGACGTGGCCCGCTACCCACAGAGACGTGCCCTATGTCTAGTACTAGATAGTACAGACATTCTGAGGGTTTCGGCCATGCTCAACACTGTGGACTGCTATCACCCTAGCCATCGTACACGCTTCAACCATACCGGCACCGGATGGACCCACCACTGTGGTCACTCAGTCACCGACCGCCTGCAGGACTTTGGCACAAGGGAGGGTGACCCCCTACATACACCGCATCCTTACATCATTACAACCCGCAGCGTTACACAGGGTGCGTATCGTCTGGACGCCTGGACGCGCTATTTTGGTAGCCCGAGAGCTCGCTAACCGGGAGCCATTGGAAGAGCTGCCCAACCCAGACGACGCACCGACAGAACCACTGAACTACACTGAAACTCTACATTACAGAGATAGCAGGAGACACTTCCCCCCGCCACATAATTCCCTTAACCGAGAAGATTCCGTCGCGTGGCGACAGCTTCAAACAAATTCATTTTCCTGACTCTTTTATCTTCATCTCTTCCACACCACAAAATATCCCTCATACTGTCGCTACTGTGGAGCAAAGCCCACAGTATATCATTGCACCTGGGAGTGCCCACACCCTCCGGGTTACTCCCCTATTCCTTCACCGTCTCCTTCCTCGTGGGAGACTGCGCTGACCAGCTTGGACCCGCAAGAGCAGCGACGACTGATCCGGCGGGCCAATGGGACCCTGAACTATGAGATCCACCTTACGAGGAAGTCACCCCATCTCATTACAAATAAATATTCTCTCTCTCTCTCTGTCTCTCCATTTCAGTTCCCTTGGCAACCTGCCTTATGTTATGATTGTGCTGCTCGGTTTTCATTGCCTCAGACAGGGCACGGTGTGATACATGCTAAATTCTACAGATCTACGGCATAGTTTTAAAGTTCAGCTTCTTTGCCACAGCTGGACAGCTATGGCACGGTGTGCGGTGTTAACAGCTATTCACCCTGATAGAAAACACACCCTGATTCACCCTGATAGCAAACACACACAGCGCTAATGCGCTGTGTGTGTCAGATGTGCCTTCTGTTGTCCTTGTCTAGCTTGCGCTATAACAAAATAAGATATGCCGTACCAACAAGCCCCTATTGCTATCCTCAGGAGCAAAGGGTGGCGCGACTGCCTAGCTAATCAGGAGATCGCGAGAGGCGTGGACGAGATTCACAACGGCCACCCGCTGTGGTTGCTCAGCAGCTATGGTGTTGGGCTGCTGAGCACGAGGTCTAGGGATCGAATCCCGGCCACGGCGGCCGCATTTAGATGGGGGCGTAATACGAAAACACCCGTGCATTTAGCTTTAGGTGCACGTTAAAGAACCCCAGATGGTCGAAATGTCCGGAGAGAGAGAGAGAGAGGAAAGGGGAAAGGCAGGGAGGTTAACCAGAGGGGAAGGTCCAGTTTGCTACCCTAAGCTGGGGAAAGAGGGGAGGGGGAAGTATAGTTATAATAAAGTATAGATAAAGAAAGAATGGAGCACAGACATACAATCACAGTTGGTCACTGTCGCAGCACACTGTCACCGCACATCACAGTAGCACTTGCAGCACTATGAACATCTGTTCATGCTACAGCCGTTTGTCCAATTCTGTAGCCCTGAAATACTGCAACAGTGCCCTCGTCGCCCTCTGCTGCGATGGCTTGTGATGGCGGCATCTTAATATAAGCTCCTCTGTTAGAGGTCTTCGGTCAAAGCGCCCTATCGCGTTTGGGAGCGATCGTCTCTGTAAATTATAGCGAGGACAGTCACAGAGAAGGTGCTGAAGAGTCTCCTCGTTACCACAGTTATCACACGAGGCGTCGTCGGCCCATCCGACTTGGAAAGCAAAAGACTTGGTGAACGCCACCCCTAGCCATATTCGACAAAGCAGGGTAGCTTCGCGACGGCAGAGTCCAGCTGGAATGCAAAGGCGTAGAGAAGAGCCTAGGTTGTGCAGCCGGTTGTTTTGAAAATTTCCTGCATTCCACAAGGAGAACGTGATGTCTCGGCTGAGCATTCGAAGTTTTCTTGCGGCATCTGTCCTTGATAATGGTATCGGCTCCTCTTCGTCGCCTTGAAGAGCCAACCGAGCAGCGTTATCGGCGTGTTCGCTTCCTATGACGCCGCAGTGACTTGGAAGCCACTGAATAGTCACGTGGTGTCCTTCCTCAGTCAAGGTATGGATTAGTTCTCTAATCTCGTATACCAGTTGTTCGTGTGGTCCACGCCGCAGGGCTGATCGCAAAGACTGCAGTGCTGCCTTCGAGTCGCTGAGTATTGACCATCTTCGAGGTTGTTCTTGGCTGGCGAGACGAAGTGCAGCGCGAAGAGCTGTATGTTCCGCAGCCATCGGTGTCGTTGGGTGACATGTCTTGAAACTGATGGTGGTGGCTTTCGCTGGGAAAACCACGGCTCCAGAGGAACACTGCAGAGTTGCCGATCCATCAGTATAAATATGTACGTGGTCGGCGTACCTCTCGTGCAAAAGGAGCAGAGTTAGTTGTTTAAGAGCAGGTGATGACAGCTCAGATTCTTTCCTGATTCCTGGTATGGTGAGATGCGCTGCAGGTCGAGTCAAACACCATGGATGTATCGATGGCTTAGTTGCGGGGGTGAAGCCTGATGGAAGGCAGGTGTAATAATCCGAAATCGTGGTACAAGATGATGCCAGCGGCCTTTCTGGCGGTAGTGTTGCCAGATGGTGGGAACGGGCACGGGCAACGTGCCTAATGTGCACTCTCAGCACTTCCACCGAAATGTGTGTTTGTATGGGTTGGTCCCGGGCGATTGCAATAGTCGCTACTGTCGATGTGCATTTTGGCAAACCAAGACAAACCCTGAGATCCCGAGCTTGAATAGCCTGTAGAGCACGAAGATTTGTCTGGCAAGTGTTGGTCAGTACGGGCAAACTGTATCTCAAGAAGCCCATAAAAAAAGCCCTGTACAATTCCAACGTTGCATGCACTGACATTCCCCAAGTCTTTCCGCCCAGAAACTTGAAAAGCTGGGAGATTCCTGTCAGACGCTGTTTCAAGTAGGTCACGTGTGGGCTCCATGAGAGATCTCTATCAATGATTATTCCAAGAAATCTGTGAGTCTTCTCGTAAGAAATGATCTGGCCATTTATTGAGATGGCGTAGGGTGCCATTGGTTTGCGAGTAAATGCCATCAGTGCACATTTCTCTGACAAAATTTCAAGACCTTGGTTGCGGAGGTATATAGCTGTCAGAGTAGCAGCTTTTTGAAGTCTGCACGTATCTGAGGACGTGTCACACCTGAAGTCCATATACATATGTCATCTGCGTACATTGATATCTTGATCGCTGCTGGCAGATGATCAATGAGACCAATGAGTGTAAGGCTAAATAGGGCAGGGCTTAGCACACCGCCGTCAGGAACACCTCGGTAGGTGTAGTGTCGTGCGGTCTTATCATCGCCGGTACACACAAAGAAAGATCTCATAAAAAGGTGACGAGAAATTCATTGGAAAACTCTACCACTTACGCCAACCATCTCAAGAGCATCGAGGATAGCCTCGTGAGATACGTTATCGTATACCCCCTTGATATCCAAGAATAAAGCTGCAGGTAATCTTTTGCGTGACTTTTGATGCTGGACATACGTAGCGAGATCAACAACGCTGTCTACCGATGAGCGATCTCGGCGAAAACCAGCCATGCAATTGGGTAACAGGTTTTATTGCTCCAGGTACCACTCCAAGCGGGCAAGGATAATCTTTTCCAATATCTTTCCCACACAGCTAGCCAGCGCTATTGGGCGGTATGAGGTGAGTTCAAGTGGGGACTTGCCTTGTTTCAGGAGAGGAACCAAGCGGCTTGTCTTCAATTCTTCGGGTACCATGCCATCTTGCCAAGATACGTTGTATATATGTAACAGTTCTCTCCGTTCGCCATCACTCAGGTTGTTCAAGGCGCGGTAGGATACTCCACCTGGTCCCGGGGATGCAGAACGCCTGCATAGAGCAAGAGCCGCTTCTAGTTCCTCCGTTATGAAAGGAAGATCCATGCGGCCGTCACGTGAAACAGGGATGGGACTGGGGGCTGGAAAGCCTGGACCAGTTGCTTGGCCAGCGATCCTTGCACAAAAGTCTTCGGCAACATCAGCATCCAGTCGCCTCTGGAAGAGCGCCAGCGCTTTGAATGGTAAGCGTTGTTCAGGGAGGGAACGAAGACCACGTATGGTTCTCCAGATGTGGGAAAGTGGCTTTCGGGGGTCTAGTGACTGGCAAAACATTGTCCAACGTCGAGATGCCAACCTATCCACGTGACGTTGAATTTTCTTTTGTAGTCGTCTGGCTGTCCTAAGGTCTTCGACGGATTTTGTTCGCCGGTAACGCCGCTCGGCACGACGACGGAGCGCATGAAGTCGCTCCAACTCTATATCCATTTCCGTGTGCTTCGACGAAACCGTGACTGTGCGCGTGGCGTCCCGTATTGCAGACTTGAATGTTTCCTCTAATCCAGAGGACAAGCCCTCCCGACAAGCATCTTCCATGGTGGAAATAAAATTTGTCCAGTCAATTAATCGAATGGTGTTCCGCGGGAAGGACTTGGACATCCGTTTGATGACAAGGTATGTGGGAATGTGATCACTTCCGTGTGTCTCGATATCCGAAAACCATTTAACACATCTTGTGAAAGAGCTGGAGACGAAAGATAAGGCAAGACAGCTGCCATAATTCACGCCTCGTATAAACGTTGGGCTGCCGTCATTCAGGAGTGAAAGGCCGTGGTTGCAGACGAAGCTTGCAAGTCTTTGCCCTTTTGCATTTGTCTTTGTGCTTCCCCATGCCATATGGTGCGCATTAAAATCTCCGATAATGACATATGGAGCAGGGCAGGCCGACAAGATGTTCGCTAATCTTTTGGGATTAAAATTACTTGAAGGCGATATATATACGCCTACAAGTGTAAACATGAGTTCGCCCTTTTTAATTCTTAGGCAAACATATTGATTGTTATCATGAGGCGGAATCGGCTGGCAAACATAGATCAATTCTCGACGAATAAAAACGATGACTTTGCTGCATGCCTCAGTTGTTGCGGATATAACAGCTTCGTATCCCGATAATCTGACTGGTTTTGACACGTTAGGCTAACATATGACAATGAATGGGAACAAATTAGTATATATATATACTGACGAAAGTGTAAAAGTCGTGACCTTAGTCCTCTTTCGTTCCACTGGATGATTGACGCTGCCTTGACTTCTCGAAAGGATGGGCGATGGTTGGCCATGTCTCTACTCGAGAGACTCAAGCACTGGGCTTAAGGCGTCCAGTACTTTCAGTGCACTTCGAGCAGACGTTGTTCCAAGGTTCGACAGGATCACTCGAATGGCATCTATGAGGGGACGCAGCATTGAAATAACTTGTCGATCTGCTTTGGGCGTATCATCAGCGGCAGGAGTAGGCTCCCGAGCGGCCTTGACAATCTGTGGTTCTGTGGGAAGTTGCTGGCTCGGAAGCGCAGGCCATTCCTCCTGAGAAAGACTGTCTTCAGCTGACTTTCTTGTGCTGTTCAGCCCCTTTTTGGCCTGATTGGAGAATGTTGGTGCTACAGTGGAAGGACCCTTCTCCTTTCGTGTCTCTGCCTTTTTTGAGGAGGTTCGGTGATGCCGACGCCGACGCCGAATCGATTCAGCAGCCTCCCTGTGAGTCGAATTGTCCCGAACCATTTGCTTGAGAACAGCGACCTCTTTCTTGATGCGAGGGCAGTCCCTAGACGAGGCAGCATGGGAACCATTACAGTTGCCGCACTTTAGGACAGTAGCCCGGCACGTCTCCTCCGCGTGAGGTTCAGCACAACGGGGACACAGTATCGAGTTTGGACAGACCCCCTTGACATGTCCAAGCCTAAAGCACTGATGACATTGAAGAGGCTTTTGTACGAAGGGCCGAACAGGGTGTCGGAAGTGACCGACTTTGACGTGAGATGGTAGGCAGTCTCCTTTGAAAATCACTTTGACGCAGCGCGAAGTTCCAAGGCGGCTCACACGCGTGATGACAACGCCCTCACTCGCTGGTTATGACACATCTATGTCATAAATTACACCTGCTGTAGATGCATCATCCATCGGGATATAGGAACGCACTTTGATGCGCCCTAGCTCCGAGATTTGCTTCAATTTTTCGAGCGCACTCCCGTTCGTAACATCGATTGCGAGGACAATCTTTCGTCTATTTATCCGAATGTCCTCAATTTCATTCGGCACGACCCCTTCCAAGAAAAGGGATAGTTCTTGCCTGTTCAGCAGTCGGAGGTTGCTTGAAGGTTCTTCGGGTACGAACACGATGGCGTGAGGCCAGCGTTCAGGCCTTGACTTCCGAGTCGCCGTGATCGCTTGCGTTGATGTATTCGCGTTGACAGTCCTTTTGGCCCTCTTTCTGCGGACAGTGATGAAGCTATCATCCGACGAGTCATCATCCGACACGGAGTACAGCTCAGTGTCCTCAGTGTCACTGAGCACGCTTCCTCTCTTCCTCGTGAAGGACAGCCTCGATGACCTCTGGCCAGGAGGGCATCTGGGAAGGCACCGCGTCCATGGCCACAAGACCGGGAGCCGAGGCACCAGGAAATTCCGAAGATTTCGCCAGAAACCAGAGAACACACATAGAAGCGTTCTACCAAGAAGACACTTCATTGTCGAAATGTCCGGAGTCATTCACTACGGCGTGCCTCCTAATCAGAAAGTGATTTTGACACGTGAAACCTCATAATTTATACTCGCAGCGGCCGCCGCAGACAGACCTCCGCTTATGCACTGCTTTGTTGTGGTATCGGTGGCGTCATCTGTGAACAGACGACGCGCGTTACTCTGGCGCCATCTCGTAGCCACCGTCGCCGCAGAGCCCGTCTTGCTAGGAACTACGCTTTTCTTATCACGCTTTCACCACACCCTCCTGCTACACTTTCCATCTCGCGCCATCTTCACTATCGCTGCCTTTCAGCGCCAGCTGCGCTCCGCGTTCGCGCTTTCATCCTTCGCTGTACTCATTCGCTCGGCTACGAAGGACGCCGACGCTCGCCGCAGGAACGGGCGCTAGAAGTTGCGCTCTAAAATCACATTCTGGCTTTTTACACGCCGAAACCGCGATTTGATTGTCAAACACGTACTTCACCAATTTAAGAACTTCGGCTTGAAGTTTCCTTTATATTTGGTTTACCTTCTTCCAGAGCACTCCTTGGGATCAAACCAGGTCGTAGCACAATATCAACGACAAAACTACCGGGCTGCAAGAATGTGCTAAACATTGTGCATCGAATCATAGAAGCAGACTGGGATATTTGGGCGTGATTTCGTTCACCTTCTACTTTTTTTCTATTATCTTGGACTGCCAGAATTCATATGAGTGGTCATGTACTGAGAGTGCACCACGCAAAAATTTTGTTCGCGAGATCACAGACTCTGTCCTCATTTTCTGCCCTGTCCTCATCTGCTGTCCTCATCCCTGTCCTCATCTGCTGTCCTTTTTTGCTCTGTCCTCATCTTTTTGGGCGGAAGTCCTATCCCTGCAAGTTTTTCATGCAATTATCTTGGCATAGAAGTAGACAAACATCTTAAATTTACTGAACACTTAACCAAACTAAAACAGAAGATTACCTACGGGATTAGGGTACTTCTAAAAGCACGAAACATATTTGGCCATCAAATATTACTATCATTATATTTTTCATTTATTCATTCCCACATTAACTGCTGCGTTACTTACTCGGGTAACACTTACGTAGCCCATTTAAACTCATTGCAAATCCTACAGAATCAGGCTATTAGGATAATTACATTTAGCCCATATAACAACAACGCCTCATATCTTTTACGAACTAATCACATTCTTACAGTCACACAATTCGTTAAATATAATCTAGGTACCTTTTTGTTCCGTCAAATCAATTACACACGATGCGATAGCTTGTGTCTTCTCTATTAAATACTAATATTACCAGGTTTGCAACAAATAGGAACTTCATTTTACCTAAAATACATACTAATTATGGCAAACAGAGCGTCCATTTTTCATCTGTAGCATGCTGCAACACACTACCATTATACATAAAAATACTTAAAATTCACGAATTCAAGAAACAACTAAAAGATTGCATTCTGTCGAATACTGATGCCTAGTCCATACTCACAACCATTCTTTCAGGGTGCCTTCATTTCATTTTTATTGCCATACCGATAGGTTTCTGTTTCTGCCTCACATATAAATTCGAGTTAACAAATTATACTGTGTTCGTCAAGTCATCTACGCAGTTACTTTATCAGTTGTCAACGAGATTGTGTTACAGTGCTTTTTTTCATGACATTTATGCATATGTAATTCTTCAGTCATGGTATTCATACTAAAACCTGTAATTTTTCTATGTTAACAATTTCTTGTTAATTTCTCTGTTAACAACTCGGCCTGGCGGTGCCGACGCGGACGCGGCCCGCCTCGGCCTGAAAAGACCGGGCTTCAGGACACTAATAAAGTTTTGTGAATGAATGAATGAACAATTTGTTCAAAACTGCTGTACTTTTGTTTTATTACGTTTACTTTGTAAAGGAGGTCCCATTGCAGTCTTTGACTTCAGGACCTCCTTCTGAATATTAACAACTTGTAATCATTCTAATGATCTCAATAAAACCGATTCTCATTCTGATTCTGACCGCTTGAAGAATCAGCCATTGTCCAGCATAGACTTCACCAGTATTAAAAATATAGCCCTAAGTGGCCTTTTGCTTCAACAGTGCCATCAAGTTGTTTTGTGCAATAAAGCAGTTAGTTTACGCCTTGTCACTTATTCAGGAGAGTAGTTTATGCCAGCATCCTTCTTGCTGATGTCAACTTCATACGACAGCCTTCCAGAAAAAGTGTTTTTTCAAGCTTTCATTGCAGTATGTAGGATGCACAGTCGCGTTCAAAAATGTTGTGAACCACGGCACCAGCAAATTTAAATAAATTCAAGCGCAGCTTCGCAGCCTGGAATGGGTTTAATAAATTGTATTGGTCAAACACGTGCGCGTACGCGTGCGCCCATGATTTCAGCCGGAATGCCCAAGCTGCGAAAAAAAATGGTTTAGTCCCCGAACTTGTAAAGGCGATGTTACATACCAAGGTTGCTGTCCACACTTCTTCATCGTGTACACTGTCGGCTGCTATAAACGTAAAGATTACTGCAAAAAAAAGCAATAAGCTAAGCCATTTTTTACTATACGTAGTTCCGGCGCATTGGTAGACACATTACATATCTTTCTACATGTATACGAGAACTTAATATCCCAATGAGAAATATCGTTCTTTATTGGTGCAGTGTATCCTAACACTTGAGAATTGCACTCGTTCATTATTATTTCAATCGGATTTGCCTTGCCCATTTGTTTACATTGCTTCGCGTCTCACTTCTTAAGCTACAGTGACTTCTAATACACTTCAAATAAAGGCTAATAAACTTTCATGTGGGCATCAGCTGTTGCTTTGGTTTTATTACCAGTCATCTTTCTCGAGGTATTGTCAATATTTCTTGCTTGATATGAAATACTGTATAAGCTAGTAAACTGTTAATTAACTGCTGGTAAAGCAAAGGGATTCTGCAGCAAGCAAAATCGGGAACACTTTTCGAGTAAACAGTATGCTTTGATAACGATCAATAGTACATGTAGCACGCTCGTTTTTATTGAAAAACACTGTGCGAGAGCTCACAGGAAAACTGCTAAAATCGCTGTACAGAAATATGAAAACATGTTGAGGTGCCGTGGACTAAATCTACAGAAGCCAGTATTTATTTGCGGGAAATTGCTGTAAAAATCTTTTAGTGAAGCTTTGAAATACCGGAATGTAGGCAGTATCTTAAGTGAAGCAGGAAAATTGTTCAAGAGTGTAATGGTAGTGAATGTACGCGTTTCTTTTACCATAGTTAGTGCTAACAAATGGTAACAAAAAGGTATATTTAAAAACGAACCTAGTGGGGTTGGTATTCCGAAGGGAGTTACGTGTAATGCATTGAAGGGCTATTGGGAAACGAGAAATTTCGAAAACATTGTTGCTAAATTGTAGTTCAAAAACTTTTTGGCGCAATATGTTATACTGCTCAAGTAGGCTGACAGCATTAGAAAGGGGTGAACTGAGGGTCATGACACGCTTTGCTTGATATTGTATGTGCTGGACTGAAGGCAAATTACATAGATATATATTACCCCAAGCGATAAACCCGTAGTTAATGTGCGAATGAATGAACGCAGAGTAGAATGAAAACAAAGCACAAGAAGAAAAATAGTGGTGTGTCTTGATAAGCGCATGGATAACAAAAGCGCACTTCAGCTTGACAAGGTTGATCTGCAGGTGAAACTTCAGATAGCTGTCTAGGATAACACCTAGAAATGAAACGGAGTCGCTAAAAGAATATAATGATTGCCTAAGGTTAACGAAGCAGGATTAATTAGCGATTTTGGCGCAGAACGCTTAAGCTTCGCCTTTAAGAGTGGAACGCGATAGCATTCAATAGCTTAGCTTCCGCGATAGCTTCCCGGCAACTGCAGCTTATGTAACCATAATGTTTGCTGGGGAAACACTGGCGGCGAACGCTATGCACGAAGGCCAGCTTTCTGGTAGAAACGCAGGCTCTTGCGTGGGCCGCGATGCGGCGGAGGCAGTGCCATCTGGAGGTGTTGCAAGGAACCGGGCACACCTCTCCGTGGCTTCCGAGATTCGCGCTGGAGCGCGCAAATCTCGGACGCCGTGACCGGTCTATGTATGGTAGAAACACTGTAAAAGCGGTTCGTGTCTGAGTTTCCACGTAACAGAATTATGTTTCCTCGTATATTCAAATTACAATCCGACTTGATCCCATCTGTAGGTTGCGTGTAAGTCGTACGTAATTTACGATTTTTGTGACGTATTTTACATTGAGAAGTTCAATTAGTTCGGTGACTTCTTTACACTACACGGAGGATTTGCGTAGTTGGGTATGCGTGATTTGGTTTGCATGGTTTGCAAGAATTGTGTTTGCCAATGACGGTCGACGCTGGACGCGGGACGTTGATGCCGGATATTCTGCGACATGGGGCACTTAACGCTGTCAAGTTAATAATTTCGTTTTCGATGAATTAATGATTGGATTGTTGTCGTTTTCTAAAGAAGACGTACAATTATCAGCTATAAAAATAGTTGTATCGTCAGCGTACGGAACATGACTTGACTCTGTGACGTCAGACTTACCGGCTGTCGGACAAGACTTTGCAGACAAAGCTACACTACACACTACCTGTAATTGAAGTGCAACAAAAAGTGATATCGATATTCTTATAGAGTTAAGAGAAGGTGAATGATGAAGATATAGCAGACTGTATCTGCACTTCGCTACTACGTATAATGGTGTAGTTTGCTTTACTTCTTGTGATCGTAGCTGTATTGACTCTATACGATTAAAATTATGGGGTTTTACGTGCCAAAACCACTCTCTGACTATGAGGCACGCCGTAGTGGGGGGACTCCGGACCACTTGGGGTTCTTTAACGTGCACCTAAATGTAAGTACACGGGTGTTTTCTCATTTCGCCCCATCGAAATGCGGCCGCCGTGGCCGAGATTCGATCCCGCAACCTCGTGCTCAGGAGCGCAACACCATAGCCACTAAGCAACCACGGCGGCATACTCTATATGATGCAAGTTGAGAATTTCAATGCAGTCTCTTTTCAAATGGTTTAATAAACGGCCTAGTACACGAATAAAAGCTTCGACCATTCAAACATAGAGTTTCAAAAGCAAAGAACAATGCAACTAGGCAGGCACGTATACAGGGGAAGCCCGCCACCCCCCCCCCCCCCCCTTTGAAACTAAGGGGCATGCCCCCCTCCCGCCTACCCGCACCGCCACTCCTGATACACATTCCAAAAGCGCCGCCAAAAGAATCTCGAGACTTGACAACTATTCGGCGGTCAACTTTTTGCTGCCTTTTTCACTCCCTTTGGATGGCGGTAGTTATCGGCATCTTCTTGAGTCTGAAGGCCAGTTTTCTCATCGATTCGGTGCCCGCGCAATTAACTCGAGATGCGTTCTGTTTTCACCATCTCTTGCAATGGTCACGCGCAACGCTGTTGCTTCGTTAGTTCAACCTTCTTTGTTTAGACTGACCCAAGGACTAGGAAAGGGATTCAGTTCGTAGTCAGATTGTCTGTATATATATAGACAATCTGACTACGAACTGAATCCCACGAGTACACTCGTGGAACGAGTTGCGGCCGGAGACAACGCCAGTTGCGTTTAACTTTTCGTTTAGCTTCATTGTTTCCTCGAGTAACGGCTCGCTGTGACGCTGGCATATCCTCGGAACCATATACCCGCGATATGGGTTAGATAAGGTGGAAAATAAGATCATGCGAAACAGCGTCCATGCTCAAACCCTGCAATAACCGTTAAACCCGTAAGAAATATGAATCTTACCCGTTACCTCATCTTGTTTATCCCTAACTGTACAGCACTTCTCATGCAGAATTGTCAATCGGAAACAAGAGTCGCAAGGAGTTGAGAAATTAAGGAATCTACTAAGGGAGAGAGCCGAGGCAACAGCCAAACAGGAAGAAAAAACTAAAATTAACAAACGCCGCCGGAAGTGGAGAACAATTGCGTGTGTTTTGAATGACGATTATACGGTTATCAGATGAGCCGCCTGACGTAGCCACTTCTCTGCTGTGCTTATGTGGATGTTCTCTAATCTTCCGCGGTGGGCGCAGTACGTCTAGAACCGCAGCGTCCTGCGCTCTACGCGGTTGTACGGGACTGGCAGCCACGCATCGTTGCGCGACTTCCCATATAACAATAGGAGTCGGTTTTGGCACTTAACTTGGTGGAGCAGTAAACGAGGGATCCAAAAGAACTGTGATTGTTCCGAAAATATATATTTCTGTGTATTTCTTCCAGAGCTAAGTAAAAAAAAACGCTACTAGAAATCTTTTTTTTTTTACTTTCGCTTGTTTAGTTGTTCTTGCCAGTGCTCTTCCTGCGCTTCTTTTCTGCGCGAGTCCACTTGATTTGGTTCCTTGTTGGTTAAGCAAAGGAAAGGTCTATCTTACAGGCGTGTACCTGTGAGATACACCGTATTTTATTTGTCTTTTACTGGTTTACGCGTTTTTATGGCGAATGGTGGGCAGTATTCACATTTACACCAGTAAAGGTACCCCGCCCCCCTGATTTGCACTGAAAAGTTACCTTGGGTACGCCAAAGAAATCCTGGGTACGTGCCTGCAGCTAGGGTCAATACTCAGTATCACTAGGAAGCCGATTATGTCTTATCTTGAACAAATAGATAGAACTCATGACGCATCGATGTCATCCGGCGGATTTCACTTTCTCTGTTCTGGTTTTCTTGTTGCACACTATTTTTCATTGCGTGAGACTCTGATGTGTTCCTCGTATCTGCTACTGCGAAGAGAACAATATGTTATGGTGCAGGCACATAAAAACTGGATGGTAGGCACATAACAGTGCCTACAATCCAGTTTTTATTCTTTTGCCTCAACGTAAATCAAGATACTGCGGTTTTTCACGAATGTCTTGTAGACTATGCAGTGCACCCTTTTTATGTCAGGTATATAGACTAGTATATAGACTGGCTGTCACTTATAAAAGCGATAAAGCACGTTTCCCGTGAGAGCAGTGCCAGTCGGCCCTTTAGATGCAATGTAAGACAAGTCTAGACACGTCTATTCTCGTGCTTTGCGTGCATGCCTAATAGCCGGCCGTGCCACGGCACTGTGTGCGTAGTACATGTGCCGGTCAAAAGCGCCCAATTATGTCAGTGAACCCCTTTCGCACGACGGCCATGGGTTCGGAGCTAGAGCAGAAGGCATTGGTGGCCACCCAAAAGGAAATTAGCTTTCATCCCGAAAGACTACCATGCTTGGCCGAGTTTATCGACACCACTTTTGGGAATTAGGCGCCTTCGTTCGCCTAATGGAACGATGCAAAAGTTTTTAGACTGCTGCCTTCCAGTGCTCTGGTCGTGTCCTAACGGTGTACTGCTCGTGAAAGCCCGAAGACGGTATGGAGGAAGGAGTGGCCTGGCAATGTTGGGCGATCACCGCACCTTACTCTCCTCCGACTCTCTCCTCCACTCATTTCACATTGCCTTCGCGCTTGCTTTCGGGCGTCGCGTCCATTTGTTTTTTCTGAGGGCCATCTTGTTTCGAGTGTCGTGCTCTGAGCGGCGCTGCGCGTTGTGGTTGCATCCTCTCATTCACGCTTGAAACGTTTGAGGTCAAAACTTACCAGAGTACGGGAATAGTTACGGCAGTGTTTAATTATTACATTCGCGTGGAAACGATTACAGGGAGATGCGCGTTCTAAAGAAAGAAAGAAAGAAAGTGTTTGCAATAATGATTATTGGTTGGTGGCTATGTTTCTCTTTCAATATGCGTCCAACCTTGCGTGAATCACTTCAAGCAGAATCGGTTTTCCATCTGGTGTTCTCGCCTGTGATCACCAGTAGTGTGTGCTGATGATTCAATAAAAAGGCCAAATAATGCGACCATTGGTTTAGGCAACATCTTCTCAATCTGTCGCCTCACGAGAGAGCAGCTGATTGCATGGCTGTTACACAGAAGTCGAGTGTTTCTATACGTGAACCATTGGGATGCTCACAGTATAGGCCAAGGCATATCCCTCCAGCTGATTTGTGTTACTGAAGAATGCTCTACTGAATGACCGGGCAACTGCAACGTAAAAAAAAAGGACAGGAATCTGGAGATGTCAGGCAATAATGTTAAACGTGGAGTAATAAACATGAAAATAAATGTTTGGCAGAATGAATCGGGAAAAGATTGCCTATAAGTGAAGTAATAGCTACGCACTGTAAACGTGCTAAGTTGTCCGATCATGTGCAATAGGTAGTGTCCACATTAAGTTCCCAGCGGTGGTGCCCTCTGGATTAAAAATGTGGATCTTAAAGGCTGTGCATTTGCTGGTTGCATGCGGCGGAAGTGATTGCGCGAGCCGAAAACACGTCTAGACGTCGGGTTTTGGATATCACCTACGCGAGCGCGTGCGACGAGAAGACGACGGTGGAGACAATCGCATCAGGATGACAAGACGACAGCGTTGTGACGACGACATAATTTGCACAAAAGAATGACGAAGATGGCATGCTGACGACCAAATGACAATTGTGAAATGACAATTGTGGAATGACGACGGCGGTTTGACAGTGACGGTCACGACGATGGCATGAGGATGATGGCACAGCAATGGCCGATGCTGCTTTCAGGAGCATGGCAACGAATTATTGTACTCCAGCACATCACAACTTTATCATTAACAATTTATATGCGATGCACATGATGTCATCCGCGTCAGCTACAGTATTGCTTCTTCTGTCCTCCGCAATACATGATCAGACGCCCCCGCAATGAGATTTAATTCGAACCTTGTAGATAGAACAAAATATTAATGGAAACATTATATTTGGTACGAACGATCAGGCTGGTTTAATAAATGTGCATTTCACAAGTTGATTAGAGGACGAAGACGAAGTGACGGCGAGCCAGGACGCTATTCTTCTAGCTCAGCTATTTTCACCTGATCTCTGTGTATATCACGGGGGAACCGCCATGGGTTGTGGCATGGATGCAACTTGACGTCCCCATGCCTCTGCCGGGAATGGCGCCTTTAATGGTGACTGCGTTTAGGAAGCGCACTAACCTCCAGAGCGACACCGACCGCGACGATACCAGTATCTACTCGCTCAGCAGTGAGGAATTCTCCCAGTACGACTTTCGGCTTGTGAGGAGCCGCAAGGCGAAACAAAGAAACACCAAGGCCTACCTGTCTTCAAACACGTCGACGGTAGGACCAACTCGCAATACTTCAGTCAGTACGATTCTACTTGTACCAGAACTCGCAACCCGCAACCTGAGGCGACTCAACAGAGAGTCTGTCTCGGTGCTTCTTGAAGCAGTGGTGCCAAATCAAGTAGCAGACGTCAGAGTCAACAGACGAAAAATGTCTTGGCTATTGACGTTCTACATGAGACTGTGCTGCGAACTTTGAGAAAATTTACGTAACTTGGCGACATGAAGGTGAGCTCGTATATTCCTCTGGACAGTGACACCCCTACTGATGTCATCTACGACGTGGACGCCTCCATTTCCAGCGCTGACTTGCCTATTCTAGTGAAGCCAGCCGTTGATGGCTTCACCATAACTCACGTGTCTCGATTCGGCGAATCCCGCTGTGTGAAAGGTAATTTTCCAGGGCCAATGTCTTCCCTCACACGTCAAGGTGGGCCACTTTAGACATCCCGCACGACAATTTATCCGAAGACAACTCCAATGCCACAATTGCATGAGGCTGGGGCACGTAAGTGCTGTGTGACAGAACACGAGAGTTTGCTGCGCTGCGCAGAGGCCCACGCTGCAGATTACTGTGCAGCCACTGTGGTGAAATGCCCCAATTTCATTGGGTCCCAAGATGCTACTTCAAAGGACTGTCCCAAAGATGAAGAAGGAACGGGAGGTCTTGAAGCAGATGTCGAGAGACCGTTCATCTCGTCGGGAAGCTGTTGCGACCGTTAGAAAGCGACGCTCCCAACGCTGTCGGACTTCAAAGAACACAGAGGCCTCCTTGAAGAAGGCGCCACAACCGACAACTCCTCCTCCTCCGCCCCCTAGGCTTGGCGGAGTCGAGTATAAGGTCGTGCCAGACAACACCAACACTGAAGCTTGGCCCGCGCCATAGAGTTTCCTACAAAAATTACTAGAGGGAACTCTGGCGATAGTGTCTACGGGAGCTGCAATGGGAGTGGTTGTCCCAGCATGGGAATTATGGGAAGTACATGGATTTGCCTAAACTTCGTCCTTTTGGCTTCACACGGCTTTGTGACTTTGTAAACTCGTCATTTTCAACAGTGTATTGCGCAATAAATATCTTTCATCTTGGCATAAACTACAATGTAACACAATGGATTCGTGCATACCTAACAGGCAGAACTCAGTACGTAGAAATTAATGGCTCCAAATTAGAATTATTAGACGTCATATCGGGTGTTCCACAGGGGTCTGTGTTGGGTCCAGTCTTATTTCTTGTTTATGTTAACGATATTGCGAAATGTATTAACAAAGACATAAGGGTGCGACTTTTCGCAGATGATTGCCTCCTTTATAAACAGATAAACAACCAGGACGATTCGAAAATTCTTAACGAAGCTCTGCAGGTGGTAGAACAGTGGTGTGAAATTTCAAAAAATGAAAATTAACAGAAATAAAACTTTTGTATTTCGTGTCACAAACAAGACAAAACATGTTGTTGACTTTAACTACACCCTGGGTTCATTTACACTTGCCGCAGTTGATAGCCTTAAATATTTAGGCGTAACTATCTCCAAGAATCTGAATTGGAAGGAGCACGTTAAAAACATTTGTTCGACAGCAGAAATGAAACTCTGGTTTTCGCGTAGGAAGCTCAAGCTTGCTTCGAAAGACGCTAAGTTAACTGCCTACCTATATCTGGTAAGACCCACACTGGAATACGCCAGCATTGTTTGGGACCCTTATGAAACAGGATTGATAAACATGATTGAGAGAGTCCAACGAAGAGCTGCTCGATTTATTCTGTCTCGTTACTCGCAAACTGATTCAGTTACAGAAATGCTGCAATTACTTAACTTACCCTCCTTAGCCGAACGACGCCATGTAGCCAGACTTAAGTTTCTTTTTTTACTTTGGAAAGGGCATTTCAACATATATACTACTCCCTATTTAGCCCTAAAACAAGGCAGAACCTCAAGAGGTACACATGAACATAATTTCCGGATATCTCAACTGCACATTAATGCATACGCCAATTCTTTCTTCCCCAGAACAATAAACGTATGGAACAGACTACCAATAGCCATTATTCAATGTGATACCGTAACACAATTTGAAAACAATCTGAGGCAAATCATGTCCTAAACAAAATTATGTACATTATGTTAGATTAACACAGATTGTGGTTATTGTCCCTGCATATTGCTTATGTATTTGTGCTGTTACTAGTTTCCTGGTTCTTTTTATGCATGTATGCTCAAAACGAGTGTTTTATGTATAATTTGCGTGCATTGTGTATAACGTACATAATGTTTTTCATTTTCTGTGCTGTACCCCACCCCTGTAACGGCCTCCGGGCCAACAGTATGACTAAATAAAATAAAATAATAAGCTTGATTAAAATTGCCCGACGGCAGGATTCGAACATAGGGACTCAAGCACAGAAGCCTGATATTGAAACCATTAAGCCACGGGCGCACGTATCGACCAGCGAATGAAACGCCCTTATGAATTTATCGCGAGCATGCCAGTGCCTTGAGACGCTTGGCGCGTTTCGATTTGGCCACCTGGACAAGCTCAATCATTGCAATTAATAGCAATTATACGCGTTCCCGGCGTCTTCTGCACTTCGAACAGTATAGATTGCGCTGAAATATACGACAATAAGATTTATATAGCGTAATATACAAAGCCACAAGAACGTCTGAATCCACAAGCATGAAGATCAGACAAATCCATGTACTTCCCGTCATTCCCATGGTAGGACAACGACTGCAGCGCCAGAGTTTCCTCTAGTAATTTTTGTACGAAACTCTATGGCCCGCGCTACCAAAGAGGCAGCCCCCACCACAAATGAAGCCACAGCCGAAGAAACCGCCGGGGCCACAGCCGAGGGCACAGCCGAGGGCACAGCCGAGGGCACAGCCGAGGGCACAGCTGAAGCCACAGTTGAAGCCACAGCCGGAGCCACAGCCAAAGCCACAGCCAGAGCCACAACCAGAGCCACAGCCGGAGCCACAGCCAGAGCCACAGCCGGAGCCACAGCCGGAGCCACAGCCGGAGCCACCGCCGAAGCCACAACTGGAGCCCCGACCGATGCCACAGCCGATGCCACAGCTGGCGCCAAAGCCAGAGTCACAGTCACATCAAAGAATACATCGCACCGTGGTAGATACCACAGCGCCGACAACCGATAAATTGTCCGAAGAAGACCAGCAAGTGTTTGTGATGCTTCGATCCCTCATAAATACCCTTCGTGTACTTTCAGCAAGTTGCATACTCCGTCAGCGCGAAGTGCTGTGCAAGTACTGGATGATCTTAATCCAGTGCTTGCAACTCTCGAGTAAGCCCCAAAGCTCACCCGCAGCCAACGACAATTGGCCCATTGGTCGTCCCAGATGTGATCAACGCAGATCACCACCTATGGAGTTCCACTTAGGTGTCACAGTGCTTCACTGCACACAGTCATCCCTGCCTTCCTTATTTCTTCTTTCTATTCATCCTTTCCCTCACCGCCAGCGTAGGGTAGCAAACCAGACGCTCACCTGGTTGCCCTCCCTGCCTTTCCTTTCTTTGCTATCTCTCTCACACACAAGTTGATTGTGAACCCCGCAAATTTGCGCCAGCTATTGCATTAATTAAACGGTTCATCGCATAATTATTCTTGTGTTTGCGTACAAAACAACCCTATTCTTGAAAGATAGCACACGGCATAGCTTTTACATCGAGATTATTATACGCATGAAGTGAAAGAGAAGCAGACTACCATCATCCGCACACAAAACAATCAGTTGTGTGACATCGATTTCTGATAACAATAAAAGCCTAAACATTGGGTGAGAAAGAAAGCTACAAGATGCATTAAATGATAATGCGCGTGCCTCGTGCATATCGACCAGTTGCACAAATATTCAGCGGCAATGGCAACACACACGAATGCTTCAACGAATCTTCAAATGAATATTGCGCAGCTCCGCCAGCGAGGCGAGGTTACTCACCTCTAAGACAGCTTTTGTATTGTGCGACGTAATCTGCACGCGGAGCTCTTGCGCCGCCGGGGCTCGGTAATTTTCCAAACAGGCTCGCGTTTATTTTTGCTTTATTCATGGCTGCGCGAAAATTGAAGAAGCGCATAATAAAACATGTGAGAATTTTCGGAAGAAAGGGAACGGAGGGGGTGGAAGGAGGATGTGGCAAATCTCATTTCTCTTTTATTTGCTTTCCCAACCCAAGCACTGTGAAAGAATGATTCTCAGCTGGAGACAGACAGTCAGTGCGTGCTTTCTCAGTGTGGAGCCCCAAGAACCCTCCTTGCAAAACTACGATTTTGGTTCGTTCTTGAGAAGCCGCCATATTCCTTTAAACTGGAAGATAAATGCATTACGTTATTCGATGACCCAGTGGCCCAATTGGAAGAGAGCGCTGAAATACCAATTCCTCCTCAAGAATTACTCGCTGTGAGTTTTGTTCACTGCAACGTTTCTCAGCCCCGTATGATCTTTCATATGGATTTTTCACTCGCTTTTATGTGGCAACAGCCCTCCTTAAACGTCCGAGAAGCGAATTGTCTTTTGTTCTTTCCGATCAGGAATTTTTTTTAATTCGGGACAGACATGAGTAACAGTACAAGATTGATCAAACTTCCTTGGCTCCTTTGTCAGCTCTTAAGAAATCGTTGTACGTTGAGAGCTACCGATTTGATGTGTACTCGCGCGCACGTGTGTCTACGCATGCGTGTGCGTGTGTTTGTTTTGCATATGCGTACGCGGGGTGATAGGAAACGTATACTCAAATCTAATCAACTTCTTTTGTTTTACAGCGACGCTGTTAGTCTCTAGTTGGTCGAGATCTTTCGTGTCCGTCCGCAAGAAAAAAAAAAGATGAACCGGAAAAAAGTGGATATCTCCTTTGGAATCAGCCATACCACACACAGCTCAGTATTCATTTCAATAAAGAAAAGCACAAAACAAGCGTCAACACCGCATGATGGATGATTAAGGCACCTGTGAACAATGCGAGGCACATTCCTTCTCCCCGCGTTGGTTTACCGGTAAAAATTACGGTAGCATAACCAGCTCCGGTGGGAGAGGGGCAACAACAGCATACGAATCAGTGAGTGACGTCACCAAACTTCATATATAAAAAGGCAACCTGCCTAGCAACTCGTTCAGTTCATTGCAAGACCGCTATGGGTAGACCACGTAAAGTCAAGAGCCGCGTGAATACGATGAGCGTCGAAGAGTGCAAAATCGTAATGCTCAACAACGGCGTCGTGCTAAGACTAGGCAGAACAATAAAACATTTCAAATCCCCATCGATGGCATTTGAGTGGTTTTCTAACACCTTCGCTCGCCATCCACTTCCGCAGGGTCGGGATAGCAAGTCAATTTTTTTTTTACTATATTCCCGCGATCCCAGTTAAAGTTATGCGTGATCTTTCTGCTACGAAGAGATTAGGCAAATTGTAACTTATATGGGCTGCAAAGGTTTCAGTTACTTTACTCACTTGGTTATAGTTTCCAACATGTCGCAAGAAGGAAAGTAAACTTTATTTTCAAATCAATGAGATTCGAGTCCGGCTTCTTTTTAGTGGGTCTGGGCACCCGCCGCGAACGCGGTTCCGATATCTTCTCTCGAAGCGGCTTCCTCGGCTCGCTGGACGGCCCAGAGTTTTGCTGTCAGGTTCGAGCTGAGCAGTGCGGTCTTCCAGCGCGAGCGGAGGCTGGCGGTGGAAGAGACGGAGGGGTCGGCAGTGCCCAACTTGTTTGTTAAGTCCTGACACTCCCATAACATTTGATTAAGTGTGGCAACCTCGCCACATGTCGCAAAAGCCTTTTTTTATCCAGTGCTTGCTATTAACAGGCTTTTGGGTAATTCTATGTGAAATTTCAAACAAATCTAGCACCCAAACTGAAGCCACAGGACGCAATATTTTGAGAAAAATAAAGAAAACAAGGGCCGTATAACGTAAAACTATTCCAATATGTTTTTATTCCGATCTCCTGACGTCAAATTTGCGTAACCGCTGACGCAAGCATCGGGCGGTCACCCACAGGGTTGTCTGAACAAACCAATCAAATGTTCCCCTCGTTCAGAGGAGGTCACTTTTGTTTGCTTGAAAAACGAATATCATTGCCTGCAACTTGTCTTATCTAATTGGCTCACAAGAGGCGAGGAGCATGCTCAAGTGGAGAGGGATTCGATATCGGCGAGCCACTGTACTGAATATCGATAACCAGATGACGAGGGTGGTGCTGGTGTCTGCGATTGGTCCGCTTTCTCTTGCTTAGCTTGCGGTGGCGCGTCGACAATCGCCGCGGCATGCAACGGAAGGTTAAGGATGACGCTAAAACGGATTCTCAGCAAAGAAGAGTTGGCAGAACGTAAGTAAACGTGCTAAAAGTTCTGGAAAACATTACACGGACACGCAGGAAGTTTTATTACACGCAAAGAAACCCATGCTTTCCGGCAGGTGCGAGTAGCCAGTGCCTGAGCGATCGGCGGCGGCCATCTTTTATTCCTTTCGGAATGGGGCAGCCTGCGGCTATTAAAAAAATCAGTTTTGTTCTGCATGTTAATGCATCTTTAACGCGTACGTGTCACTTTGACGCGGTAAGTTCTTGAGTTGTTGTGACGTCGCGTGAGAGGCAGGTGAAGTAGGTGCAGCCCGAAAACTTTTGACCAATAGCCGAGGGCTAATGGCAAAATGGTGTTGAATCAGAAATAACTATCTTGTTTTGTTCGGTCAAATTATGCATAATCAGTGTGTACACGTCATATTAGATGGGGAGCTATCGCGGTTTTCGTGATGTCGCATGACAGTCAGGTGAAGTGGGGGTGGTCCAAAAAAATTTTTGACTAATCGCGGTGGGCTGATCGCATAATTGGAATAGAAAAGTTTGGAATAGTTTTACGTTATAGCGCCCCAAGTTTCAGAAAGAATGTGCCTGGTGACAGATCTGTTCTATCCATCCATGTTTTGTTGTAAGGCACCATTCTACCCTTTATATACATTGCACGAAATTCTACGCCAATATATATGCAGACAATATATTGCCAGCTCGCCTTAGCGTCTTCTTTAGAAAACGCTTGTCTTCGCGTTTGAGGCTTTTAGCCACTAGGTTTTATTCTCGACAGGTGCCGCGGTGTTCATGCTCTTCACTATCATTTGAAATTGTGGCTGCGGCATTAATATTTCACTCTGCCCCTTGCTTTTCCATTTTTCCTGTCAGAAACCAACTTCGGGCTGAAGCAATACTGTGTTTACGCCACTGTGCGCACTGACTGGAAATTGTGAGTTCTCTATTGTGTGCACTTCGGATTCACTTCAAAAACGTCATTCATACTAAAACCCATTTTTTAAAGGCTATTTCTGCAACCCGCGTCTTTTTTGTGGGTCTGGGCACCCGCCGCGGACGCGGTTCCGAGATCTTGTCTCGACGCGGCTTCCTCGGCTTGCTGGATTGTCCAGAGTTTTGCTGTCAGGTTTGGGCAGGCCGTCAGAAGCACATCTAGTTCGATTTCTGCTCAGGCATCACAGATTATGCCATGGAATATATCACCCTGGACATTGTCAGCACTGCAAATTGTGCCATATATCCCTCGAATCAATGCGAAAAAGAAAATGCCTCAAGCAGCGACCATCAGACAGCTTTCGAATATATGAACAAAGAATACGCAGCCGCAACGCACATTTTCACAGATGGCTGTGCAACTCCACAATGCTCATCGTGCGGACTTTTTGTGGCCTCTACAGGGCAACGATTCTCGTTTCGCCGTGAGCGAGTGACCTAGTCTAAGTCAGATGAACGATATAGCATTAAAGAGGCTCTTGTGCATGTGCTTCGACAGCAGCCGCCAAAGACATGGGTGATATTCACGGATTCGAAAGCAGCCCTGCAATGTATATGGAACAGGCACAAGCGATGTAATAACCAACCTGCAGCTTTTGACATTGCCTATCTTCACCAGAAGGCTAAAATTGCTGGGCGTTGCATCACATTCCAGTAGAGATACCTTGCCATGCGATATTTCGGGAAACGAAAAAGCGGATGGAGCTGCCCGAAATGAACTCCAACACCGAAATTTTACAAGAATATTTTTTTACCAATTCGACGCGTCGAACTTGGCAAAAAAATAGGCATATCAAGAAAAAGACTGCCTCTGGAATCTGCTGCTTCACCAAGATGGCTTTCTCCGTTATATTGACCCAGAAATGAGATCGACAATTCCACGACCACTTCCACTTAGAGAGATTGTACCTTCGTCTCCGACTGAACGTGACATACACGAACAATTATCTGTACCGCATAGGGCGCCCCGGCCCCTAATCCCTACTGTAATAACTGTGGCAGCTTAGAGACAGTGGAGCACATACTACTTAAATGTCCCGCGTAAAGCGACGAGACAATTTTTCGCGTGACAAATGGAAGTGACTTGCCACTATCCGTTAACCTTACCCAGCGTCTTAGGTCCAATGCCTGGCCCTTCAGAACAGCCGCGGGTTTTGGATTTATTGTGCAAATACCTGTCAGAAATTAGTCTAATCGGAAAGCTTTAAATATTAACCATTTCATGTAGAAAATCCTAAATTTGGCCGCCATCTCACCTGTAAATATTAGTATCAGGTACACTTGCAATTTTTTTTATTTTTTGCTCTTGGCTGGACTCCTTTTATCCCATTCCCCATCCCTATACAGAGTAGCATGCCAGCGGTTGTATACGCAGTGGCAAAAATCTCTGTTCTTCTAATAAAGAGCCTCTCTCTCTGTCTCTCTCTCCAACGGGCTGAAGGTACCCCTCTCCCCCAGCTAGACGAGAAGGTAAGCAGTTCTTTAACTGGCTACCCTCTCGAACAGCTTAATCATTACTATGCATATGCCACTGGGATAACTGGAGCAGCTTGCTCTTCGCACTGAAATCCCTTGCACAACTTCTGCCACATTTGCCTTACACATAGTGAATACGGCGTAGTACTGCTACGCACTGTGCCGTTCATCTCGTACTTCGTCGCGAAGTTCAAGGTGCGCCGAGCCTGTCACTGGCGCTGAATGAAAGCAAGTCAATGCGGACCATTTGTGGAGGCAGGGTACTCGGAGACGCAAATCGACCAATAAGCCCGCCCACGAAGCGTGCACAGAAACACATTACGATATCGGCGCTAAAGGTACCTCTAAGTGACGATAACCAGTAAAACTGAAACCTTCTAATTTTGAGAACGGTGGCTATCAGTGTCTTGTTACGACTACATTGTATCGTGAACATATGCATGTAGTTGTACTGCTTATTTACGTTGTAATGAAATTATTGCGAACACTTTCATGCAATAGGTTACACAGGAATGTCGAGAACGAGGAAATGCGGAATACATGAGTGACTAAGCGGAAACCTTATCCATGGAGCCTGAATGAAAGAGACGACCCAATCCAGCTTTTAAATTTGATCTTGCTCACAAGGCTCAAGGAGTTCACAGCTTCTTCCTCAGGTGGCTCACCGCTGATGAATGCCAAGCGTTGGGCAAAGGACGCCGGTACCCACTCGAACACATCTGTGTGAAGAAGTGGATGTCGAACGTAATATAATTCCCATTCAAACCGGGCTCGTTACTATAGGGTGGCATGGCTGCTGCCAATCATTTTGAGCTTGGGTCTCCTCACGGTGCCGAATTATTGTGACTTCTTGGGGCCCGCATAGGATCGCGCTGTGCGTTGTGGACTACTCGCGATATACTTGTTTCAAACGGTTCGCATAATGGCCGTGTGGTCGCTAAAGTACCTAGAAAGACCCTGGTTTTCTTCAGAGAACCTTGTTCAGGCTTTCACAGGGAACGCGCCGGTTGGTCACCGCGCCAAGAGATGAGCTGTGGGAATGAGAATGAAAGGAAAAGACGTGAGGCCAAGGGAAGCGATATTGGTGCACGCCGACGGCCAGCATGCGTCAGCGGCGCTGCTGGACAGGCACTGCCGACAGCCGCGCCAGCCGTGGCGCATTCGCGGAACGTCTACACAACGCGTAACCGCACTTAGGACGATTGTATTTTCCGGCGCCGCACTTTCTCGAAACAACGGCGGCCGAAATTTATGTGTCCCCGTGGCGACTGACAGCGCGGTGGGAGCGCTGCTCCGGGTCATAATTAAGGTCCCTTCCCCCTCTGCAGCCCGCGATGCCACGATTGTGCGCCCGATAGCAGAGGCACCCAGGCCAGACCAAGCGAGCTCCGAGCGCCACAGCAACGTGCGGCCCACGCCCGTACACGGGCAAGCACTTTCCGCAGCCTTCCCGACCGATGTCGCGCTGCCATGATTGCTGTTCTACGACAGTCGGCAACAAGCACGTGCGTGAACGGTTGGCCAGATAACAGTGCTTACAGGTCTTTTCACGCGTTTCCTTCCTTTTTTTTCTT
Organism: Dermacentor andersoni; assembly: GCF_023375885.2. NCBI lineage: Eukaryota > Metazoa > Arthropoda > Arachnida > Ixodida > Ixodidae > Dermacentor > Dermacentor andersoni. The sequence goes on from NC_092814.1 coordinate 237,525,125, forward strand.
TGACAGATGCCCGCATCGTCGACCGCTCATTTCCAGCGCCTTCTGTGACATTCTCCCTCGCTTTGTTTGTTGCCCATCACGGAAGCGACCATGGCAGCACCCTCCCCGTTTCCCTGGGCCCGTGGTCGTAAACGAGGGCGAAGGCTTCTTATCTCTCCGAGAGTTGGGTCTGGCTGCCCCGTCTTGCCACCGCTGTCGATGGTCAGTCCCAATCTCCGCGACACGTGTGTACGGCCCCTTTAATCAGTGCCGCTTCACTAAAGCATGCTATTCATGAAAAAGGTAAATGGCTATCGATGCGCTCGCTTAGACATTTGCCAACGTGTCTATGCTAGGTCACAAGATCCATACATAAGATAGCGACGATGTGCAATTTTAATGCATTGTCCATACTTCAGTTCTCGCCAACCAATTTTGGAGCGGGCTATATTGATATGCCGACCTCACCATTCGTCGCACCTGGGGGTACCGAAGACCTTCTTACACTTCTTGAAACTGTAAAAAGGTCTAATTTATTTATGGATACTGTTCACCCGAAGGTTGTTACAGAGAGAGTTCAATATACAGTGTGTTAAAAGTATAATTTAAAATATCATACAATGAATCTAACCACACGTTATCAAAGGCAATCACAAACTGACGTAAATATGAAACAACAGCAATGCTGAGAATACTACATTAAAGTACCAAGGGGTCCAGGGCCCCTTTGAATGGCGTTGTACACAGCAGTAACCTATTTCAGCAGGCGAAATCACCTTAGGAAGAAATCATGAGCCATTCCACCCTGTGAAGGTGGTTGACCAGCGAAGCTGTTTTGCACACGACACGGAGGTGACACATAACTTTGAACAAAGGTACGAACTCATTTATTGTCTTGATGGGTGGTCATTATTTCACTCGCAACTGCACACATTCTTTGATAATGTCAAATCGATGTACGTACGCCACTGAGTGATCGGTTGGGCCGGAGCAGTGTGGCATCGCAAGCGATCTCTGCAACACGGAACGCGTAAACTGCTCCTTTTTCGGTACCGACATATCCACATTGAAATCACCGACAACGACAGGGGTAGTCATCGCAGCTAATTAACGCAAAGTGAGTAACCATGAACCTTACAGGACTATGAGTTATTGCATTTTTTGCTTGCTTACGGTGGTATGAGCTATTGCTCACGGGGGTATCACCCATTGGTGATGACGGTTTTCGACATGCTGTTCTGTATGCTGTAGGCGTGATTAGAAAGAATTTAAGCCCTGTTCAGTTCACTTTGCTGAGTGCTTGTAGCCTTTGCCTTACGGGGCTATGAGCCACTTCATTCTTTGCTTGCTTACTGGAGCATGAATGCTTACGGGGTATGAGCCGTTGATGATGACAGTTTTTGTTCACGGAGAACAAGAATGCATGGAACCCTAGCCATATACAGCTTCGCTGTAAAAGGGCGATAACGGATTACAGACTAGTCATGTATGCACCGAGTAAAACAAAGAAAGTCATAAAACAAACGAATAAATAAAAACAGGCACAATATAAAACAGAGAAAAAAAAAAAATCCTAGACGATGAGCACAACGAGAATGAGGTGAAAGCGGGAGCCAACGTTTCGCCAAGTGAACTTGTCTTTCTCAAGGCGACATGTGCTTTCCTCAGCACAGTCTATAGACCGTTTCATCGGGCGAGGAGGAAAGGGCGCGCGGAGAGCCTTTCCTCCTCTCTGGCTTGGGCGATCCGGCGCGGCGCTGCTTGAAAGTATTGCTGTCGCGTGCTGCGGAACGATTTCCAGATGTTTTAGATCTTACTTTGTGAAATTTACGCCATGTTCGTTGATACAAGGTCGTCAGGGAAGCCTTTCGGTGCATCGGTAACTACTGTAGGCAGAAATATGTCTTGGGGGCGCAAAAATGTGACACGCATAATCAGCCGCGGTGTACGAGCATTATCAGTCGCGGTGCGTGTATGTGTTGTTTACTATTTTGCTTATATCGATTTTAATTCAACAAAGAAAACCGGCGTCTCTGTATTACCAACATTAAATGGTAAATCAGCTCACTGTCTGATGGATTGGCGTAGGCAGTAAAACATAAAACATAAGAGCGCATGCTCGTGCACGGCCAACCTAAGGCAACCACGAAACATCTGAGCGGCAGGCGCTATCAAATATTTTTGATACACTGGCATCGTTCTCACGCATTTCAAGTCTAGTATGCTTGAAATTACCATATGTCTACGCTAGCCTTGCTGCATGAGGCCCATGGCGCTGCTCAACACAGCGACCACTGCGGTTGGTGAGCCAGCACGATACACATATAAGCTGTGTGCTTCGGCATTGCCTTTTTGGCCTGTATACAGCCATAATATATGAGAGAGTTCGCATAAAAAGAATGCCATGGCTATTTTTGAGCGCAAAATTTCCGTAATACGTGTGAGTGCGTAGTAGAGAACTGAACGAACACAACCAAAAAAAAAAATCGGTTATCATCCTCTTTCTCTAAAAAGCAAGAGAAAACGGGCTAACGCCGCACAACGTTTGTAAATATATAACCGCTGATGCCGCATGCTTGGACCATGCGCTATACAGAACAAAGATATCTGTAATCCAGCACCTACTACTGCTTAGGACGCTCACGCAGTTCGTAAACGGTCGCTTTGCTGGACAAGCTTAATTCAGACTGTAAGGTATGCTGCTATTACTAGCCAAAACTATTTTATTAATGGGTGGAAACCTCATCCATCCAACCAAGTAGTCACGCAATGTAACCTGCAGTGAACAGTTTGAACGCTTGTCAAACAGCACAGCTCCTATCGTAGCAGAACAGTACCCATGCTGTTACGATCGTCGCGTATGTTTTATGGCTCCTAAACCGCAGCTTAGAAATAGAGGATAATACTGCAATAAGGTCACATTAGTGATTGGAACATTTAGAAATACACAATTGATCTCCGAGGCTGATTGTAGGCTCAAATATGCGAGCACACCATCGCGCTGCGTGTTCCGTACACCTCAACGCCAGCAGAAATTCCGGCCATGACGCCTTTAACCACTTTAGCAAGCCTCACAGAACCGTTTACCACGTAGAAGACGCACGTCATACTAAACAGACCGCACCACCGCGAAAACAAACGCCAGAACCTGCCGCCAAGCGTATACCTGCCATGCAAAAGACCGCTTTCACCCAAGCCAGTATGGCGCTGCTCATAGGCGGCGCCACTGCGTTCACAATATGGCGGCGCCTACGAAAAAACGGTCTATATAGGTAGGGTTCTTCTAAAGGGAGAGGCGGTAAAGCGGTAAGGCGGGTGGGTGCGGCAACGAGCCAAGATGTGTTAACGGCAAAGGTGTAGGATTGAGAATTTCATCTTGAGAATCTCATTGAGAAGCTCATCGTCTTGAATTTCCATCTGCTCATAGTCTTCAATTTCCATCTCCCTCCTTCCCCCTGTTTTCTCAAAAAATACTAGGCCACAACCTGTACCAGAATTAATTATAACACTAAGTTTCACTGTAACATGAATTGGCGGAAGAAAGAAGACGCAACAGCGAACCTTCAAACAGGTTTGAGGTGTCTGACTGGATGGTTGCATAAGGTAGAGAGTTCCAATCATTTATAGGTTAAGGGAAAAACAAATATTTGAATGTGCTAGTTTGCGCTATGATAGGCTCATATGGTTATTTAGGAGAACTCCTTACGGTGAGAGATGAGTGCTGTTTTAAGTATGATTCGGTGCCTAAGGTGAAATAACCACTGCGTAATTGATACAGGAATTTAGGTTGACAACCCTTCTCCGCTTGGAAAGCACGGGAAGTTGAAGATAGGTTAACATATTAGTAAAGGCATCTGTGCATGAATATCTCGTTAATATCAAGCGAGCCGCTTTTCGCTGAACTTTTTCTTTGTTGTCAATCTGATATTGTTTTAGGAGCAGGTCCCATATCACGCTCGCGCATTGCAGCATAGGACGCTCAAGGGTTAGATACGCAGCTAACTTCACTTTTATAGTGCGCCAGCTGGCGGCTTCATCTCCACTGAGTTCAAATTCAGACTGGGGTGTTCCGGCACCTTATATTACAAAATGCCATGTCCCCCACTCGCTACAGGCTCGATTGCCCGTGGTGCGGCGGCATAGCAACCCTACAACACATTGCGTGGGACTGTGAATCACACCCGCTTGATAAAACAGGCGAAACAATGGAGCAAAGGGAGGCACAGCTAATCAGCTCAGACCTGGCGGAATAATAGACCTTCATAAAATAGGTCAAGTGGGTAGCCGAGGCCAGCGGGGCCCTGGACTAAAGGGCCCCACTGGCCTCGGCTGCCCACTTGACCAGTTACACGAAAATCATTTTGGACAATAAACGTTTTCTCTTGCTCTCTCGCTATTCTGGCAGCAAGATTTAACCTCCTTCTAAGACAACATAGCTTCTTTTCAGCTTTTGAACATACATTTATATTGCATGTGTTATAGTTGAGATGCGAAGATACAACGACGCCAAGGTATTTAATGGGGTAAAGATTAATTTGGTAAAGCTTTAGTAAGGACTGGTTTCAAGTTGCGTCGATCGCAGCATGTGCACATGTATCGTGCACATGTGTGTGCGCAGCCTCTCTCCCTCTGCCCCTCTCTACTATTTCTTATTTTCCTTTCTCCAACTCTGCCTTCGCCAGTGGAGGGTGGCAAACTGAATTTTCAGTTTTGTTTGCTCTTTGTGGCTCCTGACAAATTTCGGTTACATGTGGACATTATTTTCTACTTTCAAATTATTTTTCCTCTACAGTTGTAAGCCATCGCTGTGCGTGTCTTCGGCAGGTCTTATGCTCCCATGCTGTCTTTAAGACTGTTTAACTCTTTAAGGCTCGCACATATACTAGTCGAGTGCAGCGAATTTGCTGGATTGTTAAGTGTTTCCCTCAAGGGGACCTCCCGAATTACTCTTTTCCTCGAATGATATTAAACAAGTCGCTCGTGAATAATTTCCCATTGTCCCTCCTTGGTATTATAAATATTGTCAAAGAACGAACTTGACAATAAATTTTGCATAAATCTTGTTTGTGTAGGATTATTCCGCATGATCAGTATTTGTGCCACGCAACAGTAGGCTGAGCTATCAGTTCCGCTCAAAGAAGGGCGAGCTAGGCGCACCTACAGCCAGCAACGATCTCTTGTTTTCTCTTGCTGCCAAACGTTTTTTAAAGGAACACTTAATAGATACACTAAATTAGCTTCGGCTGATAGAGTATTCTTTCAAAACTCTATTTTCGCTAATTTCGCAGTAAGACAGACAGACAGACAACGAACTTTATTTAATCCTGAAGAGCTACTTTCAGGACCTCCTAACGGGAGGCCATTGTAGCCGCTGGCCGCGCCCACGTAAAGGACAGAACGCCGTGACGCTCCGCTCTTTCCTGGGCCCTCTGGTAGCCTGGGCTTGCTTTTGGAGTACCGTGCTTCTGATGGCCTCCTCCCATTCGGCTTCGCTGGAGAGGAAGTCGTTAGGCAACGCGGGACATCGCCAGAGCATGTGAGCCATTGAGCAAAAGGTTTCAGTGCAGTCGGGACAACAAGGGTCCACATCCGAGTACATCCTACTGAGGAATCCCCGCAACGGGAAAGATCCCGTCTGCAGCATTCTAAGTGTAGCTGACTGACCTCTACTGAGCTTCGGGTGAGGCAGAGGATAAATTCTCCGACCAAGTTGGTAATGTTTGGTAATTTCATTAAATGTGAGGAGTGGATCGTTCTGCTGAGTCCCTTCCTGCCCCTCCGGAGCCTCCAGACCGTCGCGGCGCGTGAGTTCTCGCGCACGGTCGTAGGCTAGCTCGTTGAGGTTTGGGAAGCCCTCGAGAACGTTCGTCCCCATGTGTGCGGGGAACCACGTGATATAATGAAAACCGGGGCACGTCCTTTTCTCTAAAATAGAGGCCGCTTCTCGTGCGAGGTTACCCGACTCAAAAGCTCTGATTGCGTCTCTCGAGTCAGTGTAAATGTAGGAACGCTCTGGGTCACACAAGGCCAGCGCAACCGCAGTTTGCTCTGCTATACTCGCGGTGGCCGCTCTGACCAAGGCCGAGGAGCGAAGCCCCCCCCCCCCCCCCCCCGCCCGTCTATAACCGACAACGCGAACACTCTCCTGTTCCCGTACTGCGCCGCATCGACAAAGACCGCGGAGTCTCTGTCATCTCTAACTTTCTTCAATATGGCTCGAGCACGGGCTTTACGTCTACCCTCGTTATGCTGCGGATGTACGTTCCGCGGGAAGGGCCTCACTAGGTAGGTCGCCCTCGTTTCTCGTGTCAATGTTATACGCCGGTCCTCCATTATCCTAGGAGCCATGCCAACCTCGTCGAGAATTCGCCTGCCAGCTTGGGTCGACGATAGCCTAACCACCTGGGCAGTGACCTGTGCCTCTATAATCTCGTCTATGCTATTGTGCATACCGAGTTGATCTAGCCTGTCGGAGCTCGTGGCAATAGGCAAGCCTAGCACTTTCTTGATGCTCTTGCGCATGAGTGTATTTAATTTCGTCTTTTCCGTTTTTGTCCACACTAGAGCTGACGCCAGATAGTTAATATGGCTCATGAGGAACGCGTTGTACATCCGAAGGAGGTTGTCTTCACCTAACCCCTTCTTTCGATTGGACACCCTAGCAATTAGCCGCAACATATTCTCCGTTTTGGCTGTAACGTGGGTAATTGTTCTGGCATTACAGCCCCTCGCGTCTATGAGCAGGCCTAGTATCTTAACTGAGTCGACTCTAGGAATTTTCTGCCCATTATTCGCGTATAATGCCACGGGTAGCTGGTTGAGGGGTGTCAGACCCCGAACCCCTTGCCTTGCGGGTCTGTAAAGCAACAGCTCCGATTTACTCGTAGACAGCTTGAGACCCGTGTCCACGAGGTAAGCCTCCGTCTCGTCCAAGGCCGCTTGTAGAGCTTGCTCCATTTCAGCTAGGGAGCCCCCTGGGCACCAGATCGTGATGTCATCTGCGTAAAGTGCGTGACCTATGCCCTGGAGGCCGCCCAGCCTATCTGATAGACCCTTCATGACTATATTGAAGAGCAGTGGCGAGATGACTGATCCCTGAGGCGTACCCCGAGCTCCCAATCCGTATACGCTCGACCGAATCGGCCCCACCTGAATAGTAGCAGTTATATTCATGAGAAAGGACCTTACAAAGGCCTGGAATTTGACTCCTAGGCCTATCCCGGCCGTGGCTTGCAGAATGTATCTATGAAACACTCTGTCGAACGCCTTAGTGAGATCCAGGGCGAGAATCCCTCTCACGTCCCGGGTGCCGCTATCAAAGATTTGCTTCCTTAGCATTAGCATAACCTCCTGCGTCGAGAGGCCGGGTCGGAAACCAACCATATTATGTGGGAAGAGGTTTCTGCGCTCTATGTACCCGGAAACCCTGTTCAAGATCGCGTGCTCCGCTACCTTGCCTATGCACGAGGATAGTGATATTGGCCTCATGTTGTCCAAATGAAGGGGTTTTCCTGGTTTAGGGATGAGTGTCACTATAGCCGACCGCCATCCGTCAGGCACCTGTCCTGTCTCCCATACCCTGTTTACCTCCTTAGTTAGTAGTTCCACTGCTTTATCGTCCAGGTTTTGTAATAGCCTGTTAGAAATTTTATCCGGACCTGGAGCCGATCTGCTGTTTAAATTGTAGATCACCGCCCTGATCTCCGATTCTGTGAAAGGCGCGTCCAGTTCCTCTACCGTCGCGCACTCGATCTGCGGATAATCCTCTTCCTGCGTCGGCCCTATAGGAAGGTATCTATCCGCGATCGCATTCAAAAGTGACTCTTCAGTACCTCCCTCCTGTTTGTGCCGGTGTATGACTTTACTAAGTGTTTGCCTTTGATTATGCTTTGTCTGTGCGTCGCCCAGGAGGTGCTTGAGGAGGTTCCACTTCCCTCCTGAGCGCATGGAGCCGTCTACTGCCGCATAGACCTCGTCCCATTGTAGCCTATTGAGCTCCGCGCAATATCTCTCGATCTCTCTATTAAGCTCCGCAACCTTTCTCCTCAGCCTACGATTTAACCTTTGTGTTTTCCACCTCATCAGAATTGACGATTTCGCCTCCAACAGATGCGCTAGGTGCGGATCCATTCTTAGGACCTCCGCTTCTGTTTCTACTACCTTAGTAGCCCTCTCGACGTCCTCCGTTAGCGATTCGATAGCCTCGTCAAACGAGAAAAATGTGCTCGTTCGCTCCTTCCTAAGTTTCCTGAACTCCTCCCAGTCCGTTACTCGAAATACTCTCGCCGGTCGGGCGACCACCGTTAATGTTACCGCTACTATGAAGTGGTCACTGCCCAGGTTCTCCTGCTTATTGGCCCACGTTACGTTACCTACGTTCCTTACACAGGCCAAATCAGGCGTTGTGTCTCGCGCAACTGACGTGCCCAGCCTAGTGGGGAACCTTGGGTCCGTGATTACCGAGAACGCAAGATCATCAAGGACCCTCGCCAGGTTCTCTCCTCTTGCAGTCCGTCTGACGTAGCCCCATGCATTATGAGGGGCGTTAAAGTCCCCAGCAACTATCAGAGGAGAGTGTTTGGCTATCGACGTCGCCTTCCTAAGCAGGGAGTTAAACGTCTGTCTCTGGTCTGACGGCGGGCTATAGACATTACGCACAAAGACGCTCTGCTTGAGACGCCCGTGCGGTATAACCTCCACGAAAAGGGCCTCCATCTTACCCCGTCCAGATTGGATTGGATGTTCAATAAAGGCTAGATTTTTTTTATCATCGTAGCTAGTAAGTAAGGGATTTATTATTAAAAGAGGAAATGAAGGTCAAAGTTCCAGCTCTTGAATTTCGCGCCAAAGCAGCCAAACCAGCCAAAGCCGCCAACGCCGGAAATTCAATGTGACGTCACGAATTGCAAATTGTGGCGCATTAAATGTTTGAGAAACCTTCTGAGTTCAGTCTTGCGACCTCTTAGAAGAAAAAAAAATGTTCATAATTAAAAAATTGACTACGCTCGAGCAGACGCTGTCAAAATCTATGACGTCACCACAAGCTGGCGTGCGAACTCCAATTTGGCGTCGCTATGTGTTTTTTATTATTCCGTTTTTTTTTCTCGCTTACTAAACTTCCTGTAAGAGGTACATTTCTGGCGTTGTAGAAGGGCAATTTGCTGATACTGCTCAAACTATTTTTCTATATAGCGTTCCTTTGGCTTTGTTGAGATAGTGTTTATTGAATCGCCACGTAATGCTTTTGTTGGTGTTGTGCTTGTCGTTGTCGTGGCATATTTTCGCGGCCCGCACACGGCGACCGCAGCAGTCGCTCACTTACAAGGAGCTGCGCGGTATTCTGACATGTTGCTTCCCACATCGGCGGCACTACCTAGACGAAACGACACGCTTTGTGCTGACGATAGTGTGTACAGGATCGATACAACATGCATATGCGTTCTCTTGCTGAACTTACATCATTTCCATTCGACAACAGCAAGAAGTACTCGAACATTGCGAAGAATTCGACTGGGGGATAAACACACATAAAATTCGACACGCAAGAAACACGTCGAAGCACAAGCTGCGGAACTGCAACGCAGGTAATCAACTAGAAGGAATATTGCTTGTTTTGTGCACGTGTTCAGCGAGTAAAAGATTTTCCTTCGAGTAGTTCAAAACCTTGTCACCAGCGCAATCCTTTTCTTCCAAGTAGACGAGTGGCCGGGAGAGCAAGATAAAGGAATGAGCAATTGGATCATATCGACCCGTAAGTGTCGCTACTGCTAGGTGCTCTCCAGAGGCTTTGCGCAAACGCCCAAAACCAGTTTTTCTCATCCGGTAAGTATTTCGGCTACGCCATCTGCCTCCCGTTGTAGATCCGCGGCTATATTCTACACTGGCGAATCACCCATTTGCCATTAGTGAGCAGGTTGCTGCAGTGGCTTATGTGCGAACAGAAATGCATGTGCGAGCTGTTTGGCGGTGGATCGAGGGACTTTTGTAGGATTTCTTTCCTTGTATTTTTCTTTGTCTCCTTGTCAGTACTTACGTATGACTGAGTTCTGACTTGTGTGAGTGGGGCTCTTCGCACGCTTTTTACTAAGCTGCGGACGCCATTACTCAAAGCGGCTTACAAGTACCTGACGCACTCCATCCCGTGCTTGCATGCCTTCAGAAGGCATCACGGCTTTTCGCAGACAAACCACCTTGGGCCATGGCCGTGTGCGTCGCTGGCGCCGAAAGCAACGGGAACGTTCGAGGACATTCGAGGACACCTAGCTACTAAGCACTTCTTATGAGTTGTGATAGCGAAAGCATTAATGTCCAATTGAACGCCGCTGAGTGGTCCTTCGAGTTATGAACTCCTCACGGGCGAGCGAGCGCGTTGATACGCTTGGACAATGCCTCCTACGAGGGCGAATCAGAAAGTCATGTCTCTATTTTTTTTTAGCCAAGTTAGGGCTGGAAATGCAAAGTCAACATATCCATTCGCAGTGGTGGACCTTTCTTCCGCTGGCACTGCTCTGTTGGTCCGTAGCTCTGCGGCACGGCGCTACTGTCAGTTGTTCAAGATGGCGGTTGTGCTTCACACGTCCTCGAGGTACGGGCAACGAACTGGGATTTGTTTTCAATGAAACAAGGGACCAGCGCCCATCGAAATCCACATGTACATGTACATGTACATGTACATGTACTTTGCTCTTTATATATATATATATATATATATATATATATATATATATGCTGAGTATCTTGAAGCGATGGCAAACACCTTTACCTTGGTTCTGTCCAGCTTCGTGGCATTTGCATATCTTTAAATTTGGTGCATGAAAGTTGGGACACTCTGTATATAGCTGGAACACGTAGTGCAGACGAGTTACAACAAATGATTGAAAACCTTAACAGGGAGAGTGTAAGAGTGGTCTTGAAGATTAATATGCAGAAGACAAAGATAATGATGATAACTGGGCAAGGGAACAAGAGTTCAGGATTGCCGGTCAGCCTTTAGAGTCTGTGAAGGAGTACGTTTACCTTGGTCAATTAATCACAGGGAACTATGATCATGAGAAGGAAATTAACAGAAGAATAAAAATGGGTTGCATCGCATACCGCATACATCGTGAGCTCCTAACTGGATGCTTACCGTTATCATTGAAAATGAAGGTATACAATCGGTACAATTTACCGCTGCTGACATGTGGGGCAGAGACTTGGAGACTGACAAAGAAGCTTGAGAACAAGTTAAGGAGCGCGCAAAGAGCGATGGAACGAAGAATGCTAGGCATAACTTTAATAGACAGAAAGAGAGCGGTTCGGATCCGATAGCAAATGGGTATTGTTGGAACCTCAGTGCTGACGCCCGTTGTTGCAAATGGGTCGCAAGCCCCAAGGGTAGCGTTGGCCTGGCGGCCTGGTGCACTGGAAGCATCCGAAGGTCCCGGCAAAGCATGAGTCGACTGGTAACAGAACAACTGGTTTATTCTAACGTCGCAAAAGAGCGGGCGGTCAGGTCGACCGAAGTGAGAGACGGGAGAGCACGTAACTCGACAGAAGAAATCGGAGCCTCTCTCGGCGTCCGGGGGGCAGCTGCTTTTATAGTCTCGCAGCTGAGGGCAAGGAGGAACGTCTCGGGGTGAGACCACGTGACTCTGGGCCCGGACAGGCTGAGAGACATGTTGAGACGAGTGTAGTGACGCATCGCCAACCCGGCGCCGATCAGACCTCCTCGCTTCACACTTGGGGAGCTCCTCTCCCCGGCTGCCGTGCTTTGACAAGCGTGGGCACACACACACACACGCACACACGAAGACACGTGGCACTGAAACACGCCTGGACGCGCTTGGCGGGGAGGCTTTGCGGCAGCTCCGAACGGGCCAAAATGCCCGCCGCTTTGAACGAAGCCCCGACGTCCGTTGCATCCGCGCCGGCTATACCGCGCGCCGTAGGCGAAACGTAAGAGACCGCCCCGCCGGGGGAAGGAGATCCCGATGGTCAGGGGACTGCATCCGCTGTCCGGAGGGATGTCGCTTGATGATGCTCATAACCGAAGTCGGTCGTCCTTCGGCGTTTCTTGAGCGCAGCGCACAGAGAAGGCCTCGTTCTCTCGTTCAGGTTCACACAGGACACTGCAAAGTGACTTCGGGAGAGTTGACATTTTTGTTCTCGTTCCCGGCAAGCGTTAGAACTACGCCGAAACTCAGCCGCTCAGTCAGCAAGCACGGCACAACCCTCACTAAGCCCTGCCAGGCTCTTTCCCCTTTTATACTACTGCCTAGTTCCTTACAGTAGTTTAGCAGCACTCAGAACGCGTCCACAAATCGGAAAATTGCACTAGAAAGCACATCATCACTTTGAAACACTACACAAAAGCAATATGTTAAAAATCCTGCCTCAGGAAGAAAAACATCAGTAACAAGCAATTTTGAGGCTGATTCCCACGTTAGGGGCTTCGACTTAAGCCATCGGCGTTACCGTTGAGACTCCCCTTTTTGTAACGCACCTCAAAGGAATATTGTTGCAAAGCGAGGCTCCAGCGCAGGAGGCGGCCATTTGTGGAAGAGATGGTCTGCAGCCATTGGAGAGGGCAGTGATCCGTCTCGAAGCATGCGAAGCGGAGATCGCAGCGAGCGACCGTACACTAGCTCAGCTGGCGAAAACCCCGTAGCCGCATGCGGCGCGGTCTTTAATGCCAACGTCACCCCAGGCAGACACAGCTCCCAGTCAGTTTGATGTTCAAAACACAATGCTCTCAACACGCGCCTCATGACGGAGTGGAGCTTCTCAACGGAATTCGACTGGGGGTGGTGCACTGAGCTGTGTAACAGCTTTACCCCGCACCTTTCGAGAAAGGCTGTCGTCAAAGCGCTAGTAAACACTGTGCCCTGATCTGATTGGATTTCCGCAGGAAAACAAACTCGCGCAAATATGGACAGTAGTGCATTGACTATCTCAACTGAGCTGAGTTCCTTAAGCGGTACTGCTTCAGGGAACTTTGTCGCTGGGCAGATCACAGTCAAAATGTGTCTGTACCCCGTGGTTGTTACCGGCAGAGGTCCCACTGTATCAATAACGAGCCGTCTAAAAGGCTCCGTAATGATAGGTACCAACTTCAACGGCGCCCTCGATTTGTCCCCTGGTTTGCCCACCCGCTGACAGGTGTCACATGTCTTCACAAAGTGGTCTGCGTCCCGAAAACACCCTGGCCAATAGTACTCTTGCAAGAGACGGTCCTTAGTTTTCTTAACTCCTAGGTGTCCGGACCACGAACCCCCATGCGACAAGCGCAACAGATCCTGACGGTAGCACTGAGGCACGATCAGCTGATCGAACTCCACTCCTCTGCGGTCTAGATACTTTCGGTACAGGACCCCACTTCTTTCCACAAAGCGAGCATTTTTCTTGGCGACACCTTCCTTGACAATGCAGCGTATGTTTTCTAGGCTGCCATCCTTCTTTTGCTCGGCTATCAAAGCCGCCCGGCTGACTTTTAGCAACCTATTAAGTCCGTCTGACGTAGGCGCGATGAGCAAATCTGCAGATAGCTCTTCTAACTTTCCCGTGTCGGGCATTTCCTCTCCAGTATCTGGTGCCTTTAACGCTACAGGCTCAATTTTATTCAGTTCGGGCGTGCTCTGAATATCAGCTTGCTGCACCTCTGACCCTTTCTCATTGTTCGACAACGTCGGCCCCGCAACTACCGCCTTTGCAGCGAGCTCCCGAACCTTCGATCTGGTTAAGGCCTGAACGCTAGCCTCACCAAACAAAAGCCCCTTCTCGCGCAGGAGGTGATCGGACCTGTTCGAGAATAGGTACGGGTACTGGGGGGGCAGCATAGATGACACTGCGGCCTCCGTATCAAGCGCTCCGAAAGGTCCTTCAATCAGCACTTTTGCTACGGGCAGACACACGCTGTGAGCTTCCACGGCTTGCTTGATCCATGCGCACTCGCCCGTGAACATATCGGGTTCTACGTAGGAGGGGTGAACTACATCCATCGTAGCTGCGGAATCGCGAAGCACTCGGCACTCTTTCCCGTTCACGAGGAGGTCTCGCATGTAAGGCTCGAGAAGCTTCATGTTCTCGTCAGTGCTGCATAATGACAAAAACACGACTTTTGTTTTTGTTTCTGGACACTGCGCCGAAAAGTGACCCGGTTTCTGGCACGTATAACAAACGCGCGCTTGCCTCGCCTCGAACCGCTTTCTGCGTTCGGCTTCGGTTGCCGCCGTCTCCTTACGTTCAGTCGGACTGCTTTCACTCGCATCCGAACTACGTGTGTTCCCCCTTGCTTTCATGGGTGTGAACTTCGGCCTCTCAAACCTGGAGCCAAATTCACCCTTTTGACCGTCCTCAGCTCCGCGAGCCCGACGCGTCACAAACTCTTCGGCTAGCTCAGCGGTTCTAGCCACCGTACTAACGTCTGGCCTATCCAAGACCCAGTACCGCACGTTCTCAGGTAACCGACTATAAAACTGTTCTAGCCCGAAACACTGCAGAACTTTCTCGTGGTCACCAAACGCTTTCTCTTCTTTGAGCCACTCCTGCATGTTTGACATAAGCCTGTAGGCAAACTCTGTATATGACTCACTTTTGCCTTTCTCATTTTCCCGAAACTTCCGACGGAACGCCTCCGCGGACAGCCTGTACTTTTTTAGCAGACTCGATTTCACTTGGTCGAAATCCTCTGCCTCCTCTCTCTTCAAGCGAGCGACTACGTCGGCCGCCTCGCCGGGTAACAAAGTGAGCAAGCGCTGTGGCCACGTTTCCCGAGAGAACCCCTGCTTCTCGCACGTTCGCTCAAAGTTAACCAGGAACAAACCAATGTCCTCTCCAAGCTTAAACGGCCGCATCAGGTCAGTCATTTTGAACAATACTCGTTCTCCTGCACCGTGTGCCTGACTTCCATTACGAGCGCGTTCCATCTCTATCTCGAGACGCTTCATTTCCAAAGCGTGTTGACGGTCGCGCTCTTCTTTTTCTTTTTGTTCTTTTCGTTCGCGCTCCTGTTTCTGTTCTTTAAGTTCGCGCTCGTGTTTCTCTTTTTGCTCTTGAAGTTCGCGCTCCTGTCTTTTTGCCCGCTCCTCAATGGTCTCAAGGCATTCCGACAGCTCGTCATCCTCAGCTTCTAACTCAAGAATAGCCCTTAGCAGTTCCAGTTTTCTGAGTTTGTCTGAGACATCCAGACCCAACTCTCTCGCAAGCTCCAGCAATTTCGGTTTGCGCAACGACTTCAAATCCATGGCTGCTCTGATTGCTGCTTTCTCTACTGCCTACTATTGTCTTGCCGCAAACTAACCCGGCAGCAACGACAACCACAATTACCAGCTCTGTTTCTGACACTAACAAAAGCCTGGCAAAACTCAGAAGAAGAAAGTCCCGCACTCACCAAACCTCGCAGCCAAGAATTCAGCGCAGTCGTTCCGCTGCAGGCAACTAGTCATCACACAGGGCTCGTTGCACTGCTCCCGGATGGTCGTTGTGCTGCTCAGCATACAGTCAACCGCATCTCTTCGCTGCTGGCCTCCGTTGTCGCGATCTCACCGCTGGCAACCAGCTGTTGTGTATCGCACCGCTGGCACGAGTTGTTGGAACCTCAGTGCTGACGCCCGTTGTTGCAAATGGGTCGCAAACCCCAAGGGTAGCGTTGGCCTGGCGGCCTGGGGCACTGGAAGCATCCGAAGGTCCCGGCAAAGCATGAGTCGACTGGTAACAGAACAACTGGTTTATTGTAACATCGCAAAAGAGCGGGCGGTCAGGTCGACCGAAGTGAGAGACGGGAGAGCACGTAACTCGACAGAAGAAATCGGAGCCTCTCTCGGCGTCCGGGGGGCAGCTGCTTTTATAGTCTCGCAGCTGAGGGCAAGGAGGAACGTCTCGGGGTGAGACCACGTGACTCTGGGCCCGGACAGGCTGAGAGACATGTTGAGACGAGTGTAGTGACGCATCGCCAACCCGGCGCCGATCAGACCTCCTCGCTTCACACTTGGGGAGCTCCTCTCCCCGGCTGCCGCACTTTGACAAGCGTGGGCACACACACACACACGCACACACGAAGACACGTGGCACTGAAACACGCCTGGACGCGCTTGGCGGGGAGGCTTTGCGGCAGCTCCGAACGGGCCAAAATGCCCGCCGCTTTGAACGAAGCCCCGGCGTCCGTTGCATCCGCGCGGGCTATACCGCGCGCCGTAGGCGAAACGTAACAGTATAGACGATATTCTAATTGACATTAAAAGAAAAAAAATGGTGCTGGGCAGGTCATGTAATGCGCAGATTAGATAACCGTTGGACCATTAGGGTGACAGAATGGATACCAAGAGAAGGGAAGCGCAGTAGAGGACAGCAGAAGACTAGGTGGTGCAACGAAATTACGAAATTTGCTGGTGCTAGTTCGAATCGGCTGGCGCAGCACAGGGGTAATTGGAGATCGCAGGTAGAGGCCTTCGTCCTGCAGTGCACATAGGCTGGTGGTGATCATGATGATGATGATGATGGCACACTCTGTATACATATAAATATATATCTTGACAGCTGAGCCTGAAGTGCAAAAAAAAAGAAAAAGTATAGTGCGTTAAGTATAAGCAAAATGCTCATCTTCGACGGAGCAATACTTTAGCAATAACTCGTAAGGTACTCGCACACGGCACACTGGTATTGTGGAAATGTGCTAGGAGTTACTGTCCCCCAAACTTCAAATGTGTACTGTTTCATTTCCACCATAGAAACAACATCGATAGACAATTCAAGGACTTTGACGTATCTCTCTGGCTCGTGTGCGCTTATTGCTGTTTTAGCGTCATTTCCTAGGTGAAGTTAAAGCATAAATTGCTTATGGGAAAGGGTTGAAAAATATAGAAAGATATGGACATTTTAAAAAAGCTGAACCTAGTTGTTTGTTAAGGATGCTAGCAAGCAGGGATGGCTTGATTGAGGGTATCCTCAGAACATCCCCACTGACACGTGGTAGTAACTGGTGCTGGCAAGGTCGTGTTTAGTTTTTAATCTATTTACGTTATAGCATTATCGTTGCAAGTTTGCTTCAGAGACTATCCTTTCCTTCCCACTTCTCCGCCCTTAAACTGGCTCTCTCAACTACTACACGCAGAGACAAAGCAACAGCGCGCGCATTAGATCCCATAGATGAGATGAATATTTACAATTATTATTAGGGTTATAATTATATTCGAGTACTGATTGCCGTGCTATCGTTTGCTAACGAAACTTTCCCTCAAGTCTAAATATTTTAAGGCAGTTTGTCGTGTGCGTATCATGGCCACGCACGCTTATATCGCCTTCCGTTTCTCTACCACGGTTGCGCTTTAAAACGACGACGCTGCAAGTTTGCTTCAGAGACTATCCTTTCCTTCCCACTTCTCCGCCCTTAAACTGGCTCTCTCAACTACTACACGCAGAGACAAAGCAACAGCGCGCGCATTAGATCCCATAGAAGAGATGAATATTTACAATTATTATTAGGGTTATAATTATATTCGAGTGCTGATTGCCGTGCTATCATTTGCTAACGAGCTTTCCCTCAAGTCTAAATATTTTAAGGCAGTTTGTCGTGTGCGTATCATGGCCACGCACGCTTATATCGCCTTCCGTTTCTCTACCACGGGATGCGCTTTAAAACCACGGCACTGTAATTTTGCTTCAGAGACTTTCCTTTCCCTCCCTTCTTCTCCGCCCTTAAACTGGCTCTCTTAACTACTACACACAGAACAAAGCAACAGCGCGCGCATTAGATCCCATAGATGAGATGAATATTTACAATTAGTATTAGGGTTATAATTATATTCGAGTGCTGATTGCTGTGCTATCGTTTGTTACCGAAGCTTTCCCTCAAGTCTAAATATTTTAAGGCAGTTTGTCGTGTGCGTATCATGGCTACGCACGCTTATATTGCATTCCGTTTCTCTACCACGGGTGCGCTTTAAAACCACGGCGCTGCAGTTTTTGCTTTTCTTTTCTTTCTTCTTCTCCGCCCTTAAACTGGCTCTCTTAACTATACTACACGCAGAGACAAAGCAACAGCGCGCGCATGCGATCCCATAGATGAGATGAATATATATATATATATATATATATATATATATATATATATATATATATAGAAAACTATCAGTCATAGCTCTCGTAGTATAGCCCTCTGGGCCGTTTCCTTTTTTTTCTCCGAAAGTAGTCCTATTAGGGTTACTATAATTACACGACGGTATTTCGCCCTCATCAGCAGCAGTCCTTGGTATAGTTATTCTGGCGGCTAGCTTCCCACGCTATGCGTGCCGCCATCGCACCTGGTTAAGCTTTTCCTAGACGCTAGAGTTATGCTGTGTCCGCGCAACCTTGAGCGATCGGAAAGCGCGTTTCCCCCTCTTGGCCGGCGGAGAAGGGAGGCTTCGTTCCGGCCGCGAAGCTCTCCACATCTCTGTAAGGTGCCTTGTGGATGTCTCGTGCTGACGATGCCTTCTCGGTGAGCGCATATTTCCCCCCCCCCCCCTCATCTTTTAAGAGGTTCAATACATACAAGCATTTGTCTCGCAAACCAGATTTTTTTTCAAGGGAATTTTCCACGTCTCAGTAATTTCTCTCGTCGTATTCGAGTGCTGATTGCCGTGTTATAGTTTGTTAACGAAGCTTTCCCTCAAGTCTAAATATTTTAAGGCAGTTTGTCGGGTGCGTACCATGGCCACGTCTAACCGACTATCGCGGACAACACGAGTCTCTTTCCACGTAAGTGTGAGGCTCGGAGCAGGAGCTGTGGCGCTTGAAAGTAGCCTGGGGCCTGACGAACCAACCGACTGAGCTATCTTTCCGGGCAACATCGAAGGGTCACGAGTTCAAATCACCTGTTATGTTCCTTTTTTTTTTTTTCGCCCCTTTTTCTTTTTTTTTTCTTTCTTTTAATGTCTTTTCCTTTATTTTGTCACTGTACGGGAACCCTCCTAAAAAAAAAAAAAAGAACGATATATATCTTCAAATATGTATGCCCTCACACTCACATGTGCAGGTCATAAATACCAGGTTCTGTAGCCGAGTGCCAACCATGCGGTATAACCGAGCTCAGATTGGTCCACCTTGACTGACCAAATAGGGCACCACTGTAGGTTAAATGAGGCGTACAACTCCTGCGGGACCCGCCGTGGTTGCTCAGTGGTTATGGTGTTAGACTGCTGAGCACGAGGTCGCGGGATCGGACCCCGACCACGGCGGCCGCATTTCGATGGGGGCGAAATGCGAAAACATCCGTGTACTTAGAATTAGGTGCACGTTAAAGAACCCCAGGTGGTCGAAATTTTCGGAGTCCTCCACTACGGCGTGCATAATCAGAAAGTGGTTTTGTCACGTACAACCCCATAAAGTAATTTTTAATTTAACTCCTACGGGGACGGTAGAGTATCCGTCTCCAGTGCAAGAGGACCGTGATTCAAATCCCGGTGCCGCGCTATTCTCCACCGGAAAATACAAAAAAAAAAGAAACCGTGTGTTGAGAAAATTGCACAAACAGGCCTGGAGTGCGGCCTGATCCCGGTGACCAGAACCGGTAACGCACTCTCTCACCAGAGCAGGATTGGCCACCCTGGTGCAGTACTTGGCCACAACCTCCTATATGAATACAACAATCGAACCCCGGCCCTCAGTCCCCAGCAGCCGCGAAGCAACTGACCACGGCGGCGGTCAGATCTGTGACGCTGCAGAGGGTGCTAAGAATACCTGGCTCCGGACAGGCCGCCATTGGAATCTGAACCTCGCAACGTTTAACGTTAGAACGCTATCTAGTGAGGCGAGTCTAGCAGTGTTATTGGAGGAATTAGAGGGTAGTAAATGGGATATAATAGGGCTCAGTGAGGTTAGGAGGACAAAAGAAGCATATACAGTGCTAAAAAGCGGGCATGTACTGTGTTACCGGGGCTTAGCGGAGAGACGAGAACTAGGAGTCGGATTCCTGATTAATAAGGAAATAGCTGGTAACATACAGGAATTCTATAGCATTAACGAGAGGGTGGCATGTCTTGTTGTGAAACTTAATAAGAGGTACAAAATGAAGGTTGTACAGGTCTACGCTCCTACATCTAGTCATGATGACCAGGAAGTCGAAAGCTTTTATGAAGACGTAGAATCGGCGATGAGTAAAGTCAAAACAAAATACACTATACTGATGGGCGACTTCAATGCCAGGGTAGGCAAGAAGCAGGCTGGAGACAAGTCAGTGGGGGAATATGGCATAGGCTCTAGGAATAGCAGAGGAGAATTATTAGTAGAGTTTGCAGAACAGAATAATATGCGGATAATGAATACCTTTTTCCGCAAGCGGGTTAGCCGAAAGTGGACGTGGAGGAGCCCGAATGGTGAGACTAGAAATGAAATCGACTTCATACTCTGCGCGAACCCTGGCATCATTCAAGATGTAGACGTGCTCGGCAAGGTACGCTGCAGTGACCACAGGATGGTAAGAACTCGAATTAGCCTAGACTTGAGGAGGGAACGAAAGAAACTGGTACACAAGAAGCCAATCAATGAGTTAGCGGTAAGAGGGAAACTAGAGGAATTCCGGATCAAACTACAGAACAGGTATTCGGCTTTAACTCAGGAAGAGGACCTTAGTGTTGAAGCAATGAACGACAACCTCATGGGCATCATTAAGGAGTGCGCAATAGAAGTCGGTGGTAACGCCGTTAGACAGGAAACCAGTAAGCTATCGCAGGAGACGAAAGATCTGATCAAGAAACGCCAATGTATGAAAGCCTCTAATCCTACAGCTAGAATGGAACTGGCAGAACTTTCTAAGTTAATCAACAAGCGTAAGACAGCGGACATCAGGAACTATAATATGGATAGAATTGAACAGGCTCTCAGGAACGGAGGAAGCCTAAAAACAGTGAAGAAGAAACTAGGAATAGGCAAGAATCAGATGTGTGCGTTAAGAGACAAAGCCGGCAATATCGTTACTAATATGGATGAGATAGTTCAAGTGGCTGAGGAGTTCTATAGAGATTTATACAGTACCAGTGGCAAGCACGCCGATAGTGGAAGAGATAATAGCCTAGAGGAATTCGAAATCCCACAGGTAACGCCAGAAGAAGTAAAGAAAGCCTTAGGAGCTATGCAAAGGGGGAAGGCAGCTGGGGAGGATCAGGTAACAGCAGATTTGTTGAAGGATGGTGGTCAGATTGTTCTAGAGAAACTGGCCACCCTGTATACGCAATGCCTCATAACCTCGAGCGTACCGGAATCTTGGAAGAACGCTAACATACTCCTAATCCATAAGAAAGGGGACGCCAAAGACTTGAAAAATTATAGACCGATCAGCTTACTGTCCGTTGCCTACAAAGTATTTACTAAGGTAATCGCAAATAGAATCAGGAACACCTTAGACTTCTGTCAACCAAAGGACCAGGCAGGATTCCGTAAAGGCTACTCAACAATAGACCATATTCACACTATCAATCAAGTGATAGAGAAATGTGCAGAATATAACCAACCCTTATATATAGCTTTCATTGATTACGAGAAAGCGTTTGATTCAGTCGAAACCTCAGCAGTCATGGAGGCATTACGGAATCAGGGTGTAGATGAGCCATATGTAAAAATACTGGAAGATATCTATAGCGGCTCCACAGCCACCGTAGTCCTCCACAAAGAAAGCAACAAAATCCCTATAAAGAAAGGCGTCAGACAGGGAGATACGATATCTCCAATGCTATTCACAGCATGTTTACAGGAGGTATTCAGAGGCCTGGAGTGGGAAGAATTGGGGATAAAAGTAGATGGAGAATACCTTAGCAACTTGCGATTCGCTGATGATATTGCCTTGCTTAGTAACTCAGGAGACCAATTGCAATGCATGCTCACTGACCTGGAGAGGCAAAGCAGAAGGGTGGGTCTGAAAATTAATCTGCAGAAAACTAAAGTACTGTTTAACAGTCTCGGAAGAGAACAGCAGTTTACGATAGGTAGCGAAACACTGGAAGTGGTAAGGGAATACATCTACTTAGGGCAGGTAGTGACCACGGATCCGGATCATGAGACTGAAATAACCAGAAGAATAAGAATGGGTTGGGGTGCGTTTGGCAGGCATTCTGAAATCATGAACAGTAGGTTGCCACTATCCCTCAAAAGGAAAGTGTACAACAGCTGTGTGTTACCAGTACTCACATATGGGGCAGAAACCTGGAGGCTTACGAAAAGGGTTCTGCTGAAATTGAGGACGACGCAACGAGCTATGGAAAGAAGAATGATGGGTGTAACGCTAAGGGATAAGAAAAGAGCAGATTGGGTGAGGCAACAAACGCGGGTAAACGACATCTTAGTTGAAATCAAGAAAAAGAAATGGGCATGGGCCGGACATGTAATGAGGAGGGAAGATAACCGATGGTCACTAAGAGCTACGGACTGGATTCCAAGGGAAGGGAAGCGTAGCAGGGGGCGGCAGAAAGTTAGGTGGGCAGATGACATTAAGACGTTTGCAGGGACAACATGGCCACAATTAGTACATGACCGGGGTAGTTGGAGAAGTATGGGAGAGGCCTTTGCCCTGCAGTGGGCGTAACTAGGCTGATGATGATGATGATGATGATGATGATTATCGTCATATGCTTTTAAGATCCGTGGTTTGACTTAACAAACCATCGAATTTTTTTTGCCATAAAAGTAACTTTTCTTTGTTTCTGTGTGGTACCTAACTTGACACCACAAATCCCTCGACCACCTTTTAATTTTGGCTAATGTTTTACTGCGCTATGCCGGAGGACTTGGTATACATTGTGGTTCTTACTCATAGTAACGTTCTTTTAGAGTAGACCTATACTTCTGATGAACAGCGAAACGTTGTTCTCGGTGTTAAATTACTGGTGTTGCTTCAATGCGCAACTTTTGTTGTCATTTCGCTAGCTGCAATAGTGATGTGCCAAAATGCCGGTCATTTTCTTGGTCTTTGTAGCGATGGTATTGGGTGTCGTGTGCAGTATGAGTGTTCTTAACTGCAGGCTTCATTATATCAATCTAGTCCTTTTTAGGGTTGTAGATATTGCAGTAGACAGGTCATAGTGCACTGGGCTTTCAGGATTTTCGCTCTTTCGGGATTGCGGGACCACACCGCCGTCCTGGGAGAGCGTTCACCCACTCACACGGGGTTACACCCGCCTGGTCTCTGGAGTGAAGGTAGGGGCTGGGGAAATCATGGTTTTGAGGTGCACTGAAGGTTGTCTTGATATGTTTTGTAGCAAGGTAATATGCTTCTTATCAGATAAGTGTGTGGGAGGATTTCCTCCTTTTTGCTTATAAGTTTGCTCTTGTTACTTTCGTTTGATGGCCGTGAATGTCATTGGTGTTTTGATTTGGCTTGTTTCACTGCTTGCATGTTTTGGTAAGATCAGTATGACGGATATCTACGCTGTTTATATATATATATATATATATATATATATATATATATATATATATATATATGGACTGTCCTGTCCCCATACAAGCACGCATGCTTTAGCGGACAGGTAAAGACTGTGATGTGCAATGTGATATGACAATAAACTTACTTACTTACTCGCAAACCAATTGCCAACAAGAACATCTCCACCAACCGAACGCGTGGCTCTACTCGCGAATCCCTAAAGAAGGGCATCCGCGCGCAGAAGATGCGTCAGCATGCGCCTTTGTGTTGTCAGATCCCTCAGAGTCTCTGGACAACGCTGCAAATGCGACTTGCCGGCGGTTATGCCGCTCTGTGTGGCGCCTAATCGTAGCGAGTGGGGCGCGCTTTCATCTCGCCGTGATTGAATCGAGGCGCGGAGCCGTTCAGACGGCAGGCATCGCAACCACTGGTGGCGTCACGAATCGCCTCAGACAAGTGGAGCTTACTCCGCAAGCGGTTCACTTGGGAAATCACTGGACACACTTGGGCTATCGTTCACTCGAACTCCCTTCTGCTCTATGGAGGCGATCGCGGTCCCGCTGAGTCGCCGAGGAGTGATACTCTAAGGGAGGCACCCACTCAGGATGTAAGCGCCTATCTTCCTTTCAACGCGGAGAGGCGCTCATTGGCAAAGATCTCCTTCCTACCTGCGATCTATCGTCTCCAGAGCTTCCTTTACCTGAAAACCGTGACGAGCAGCGCGAAAAACACGGACAAAGAAGACACAAGTACCTGAGATGGGCGCCCGTCCTGTGTATTTGTGTCTTCTTTGTCCGTGTTTTTCGCACTGCTGGTCAAAGTTTTCAGATATAAACCAACTGGCCCAAACAGAAGTTGTATTCCTTTACCTGTTTGCTCATTCAGTAAGTTAATAGCATGCTTCGTGGGTGTGAGGTTTGGTACAAGTTTTAGCTCGCTTAATTAAACATTGAACAACGGTAAAATTCGACTTCGATATCATTTTTTCTCTGCACTTTCGTAAATACGAGTTAAATCGAGCGACGACAAAAGAAACAAGATTAAAGAAAAAGAAAAAAAATATATGCTGTCGAGTTCTTTAACACAAAGCCAGCGCATGAGCCGTAACGTAGACGTGAAACGCTGAGAGAGCTAGGCAATAAGGAATAGAAGGAAAGCGCCGAGTTTTCATGCTGGCTATCGGCCTGCAGCCTGCATGGGCTGGTATAGGTTCAGTGCCTTGTTTTAATCTACTAGGTTTAATCTACAAGGCGCTCAGACAAGTTGAATCTCATCCGATTTCTATGTCATCACTATATGTAAGTGCTTCTTCTGGTGTATCTCAGGGATCCTTTCTAGGGCCCGCTGCTCCTTCTGGTGTAGCTAATTAAAGTACCTTGCCGAGTGGTGCTTCTATTCATGTTGGCGTATTCGTGGAAGATTGCTGTGTAAAATATATTGCGAAGCAGACTATGACACGGTTACGCTTGTCTGCCGGGAGACCTTAACACTGTGCTATCATGGAGCTGTAAGTGTAACATGAGCTTCAACATTCATTTCAGTGTACACTTTAATCATATCCACAAGAATAAAAAACGGCACTTAGAGATTATGTTACGCAATATGGGCTCTTTTCTGCCATAAATGAGCAGAAATGCCTCGGCATTCTCGTTACACGTAACTCATCCCGCACGTCTCATGATGACTATGCAATAGCAAAAGCTAGCGTCATCCTCAACTCTCTTGGCCAAAATTTCAGTCAATGCCCGTTTGACTTCGGCTTCCATCTTATAAAGTCGTCCTGGTCAGTCCAACAGAAACAGTGTTGCACACGCATCCCCGTAGTCAAAACCAAAATAACTATAACCTGTACCTTCACCGTAAGAAGGTTTAATAGCTAAAGTTTGGGACACCTATGAAGAAATTCGAGCCATGTGTACACCTCTATATAACAAACGCGCAGTTGAGTGCAATTCGATTTTCTTTAGCTGGCTTTAATTGCTGATTATCTTATTGGTTGCTCACTGACAACTTCAGAATTATTTGGCTATTGTCATCAGTAATACTGTGTAGCGAAGTACAAATAAATAACGCGATTCGAGGCTGCATCTCACTACAGTAATTCCGGTCCAATCTACGTTGGTTGGCTTGAGCAGTACTACCAGGCAGTACGGCATCTAATTCAGAGTAGATGGGCTTACTGTCAAGGTTGACGCATATCTTATGACTGAAAATCCAGGGTGCGCAGAAGAAACATCATCACGCTACCAAAGGCCCGTCGTAGAGTGCAGCATCGTGCTGGATGTTATATCAGGCAAAAGTATAGATAAAGGTTATCTACTGAAGATACGGCACAAGCTAATCGGCTCTCCTCAATTATTTATTCAGTTTATTCAGTTTACCCTACAGGCTCGGAGGAGCATTGAGTAGGGGGGGTTACAGAAAAATGACAAATAATTAACGCAAAGAAGGGAACTGCATAGTAAGAGAAACAAATAAGTTTGTACATTGGAAAAAACGGAACACTGTTCAACATTGGAAAAAATACATACAAATTCAAAGAAATACAATGCAAAACAAAGTCCAAAAACAATACAAAGGCGAATACAATACAAAGTCGTACAACAAAGTCAAGCGAACATGTGAAGTTCCAAATGTTCACGAAATTTCGCAGGATCTTTTATTGAGACAATATTATTTGGAAGGCTATTCCATAGTGCGATGGCGCGCGGTAATGCAGAGTTATTGAATGACTGTGTGTGGCCAAAAATGCGCCTGAAACTGAGATGATTATGAAGTCGAGTAGATGTGCGAGAAGGAGTTTCAAGCGACAAGCGGCTGGACCATGAGTTATAGTAGTATTTATGAAAGAGGCATAGGAGAGCAACAGAGCGGCGGGAATCCAAGTCCGGCAAGAGAACATCGCGTTTAATTTGGGTAATGCTAGATTGACGGCTGTAGTTAGAAGTTATAAAGCGGGCAGCACGATTTTGGATGGATTCCAATTTATCTATTAGGTATTGTTGATGAGGAGACCAGATCGAAGAAGCGTATTCAAGTTGAGGGCGTACAAAAGTTTGGTAGGCCTGTTGACGGATGGTAGATGGCGAGAGGTGCAGATGACGACGTAAAAACCCTAAAGTTCTGTTAGCTTTAGCGCATATTTTCTCGATGTGAAAGCTCCAGGCTAGGTTAGTAGAAAAATGAACGCCAAGATATTTGTAAGTAGAGTCACGGGGAACTTCCGACGAGCAGATTTTGTAAGGAAACTTAGGATATGATTTCGTACGAGTGAAGGAAAGAACGCAGCATTTAGATGTGTTAAGTGTCATTTGCCAATGGTCGCACCACTGATTAACTAGGAGAAGGTCATTTTGCAAAGTTAGGTGATCATTATGACAGTTAATCGTTCTGTAAATGACGCAATCATCCGCAAAAAGTCGTATGCAGGAGGAAATGTTGCCCGGTAAATCATTTATAAAAATTAGGAAAAGAAGAGGGCCTAGCACACTACCCTGGGGTACACCTGACGTTACAACAGACGTGGAGGAGCTAAAGTTATTCACAAATACAAACTGGTGCCGATTAGATAAGAAATTGCGAAGCCAAGATAATGTTAATGAGTCAATCTTAAGAGCAGTTAATTTAGCTATTAGACGACAGTGAGCTACTCTGTCAAATGCTTTTGCATAGTCGAGAAAGATGCAATCAATCATTTTGCTGTTATTCATGCCATAATGTATATCTGATGTAAATTCCAATAGTTGGGTGTCACAAGACAACGCTTTACGGAAACCATGTTGATTTTGAAAGAAAAAGTTATTAGATTCAAGATGGTGGGATAAATGGGAGGCAATGATGTGCTCGAGAAGCTTACAACAAATGCATGTTAGTGAAATGGGGCGGTAGTTACCAGGTGAGTGTCTGCTTCCATCTTTGAATATAGGAATAACTTTGGCTATCTTCCAGTCAGCAGGTAGAAGACCTGTTGATAAAGACTGCTGAAAGATGTAGTACAATATCTGACTGGATATAGCTGACGTGTTCTTTAGAATTTTAGAATTAATATTGTCAATGCCACATGATGTAGACACCTTTAGATCGCGTATTAGTTTTGAAATGCCTTCAACACTAATATTTATAGGGGACATGAAGCGATAATGAAGGTCGGAGACGCAGGGAATGGAAGAGCAGTCTTCATTGGTGAACACAGAGCTAAAGAACGAATTGAAAGTTGAAGCACACTCAGATGCAGGGACAGGAACATTGTCAGCGTCATGTAATGTTACTGTATTACTGCCACGATCAGTAGAGATAGCTTGCCAAAACTTTCTAGGGTTAGTGTGTAGAAGTGAGGACAGATCTTTGGAAAAATACTTCTTTTTGGCTTCACATATTGCTAGGCAGTAAGATTTTAAACAATCCTTGTATTTAGACCATGCCGAGGGACACGATAGCCGTTTCGCAGAAGCGTATAACCTTTTCTTTTTATTTCGGAGTGATCTAAGTGATTTATTAAACCATGGGTTGCGTTTGTCATTAGATATAGTGAGTAGTGGCACATATTTGTCTACTAGGAGTGACATAATATTTCTAAATGAATTCCAATTCACTTCAACAGAATTATTTGTAAATGATGGAAGAAACGTTTTCTGAAAGAAAACCTCAAGTTCATTGTTCATTTGTTCGTAATTTGCTTTGCTATAATCCCTTATAATCTTACGTTCAGCACCAGCGAATTTCAGTGGAATATAAATTGAGAACTGCAGTAGGTTATGGTCACTAAAGCCATCAAGTTGCATGACAGGGCTTATGCTATGTGGCTCTGTTGCGAGAATAAGATCTAATATGTTAGTACCGCGGGTAGGCTCAGAAACAATTTGCGTAAGATTGAACTCTAAACACAGCTCAATAAAATCACCTGAATCAATGCTCGATGAAGACAAGCGAGACCAATTAATATCAGGGAAATTAAAATCCCCAAATAGGTATATTTTATTAGTGGGAAACTGTTCAAGGGCCCTGGTAATACTTTTATGAAGATCTGACACGAACAAGCGGTCTGCGGCAGGTGGGCGATAACAAACGCCCATCAGTAACTTCCCGTATAATGTAGGACAAGCCACCCAAACTACCTCAAGAGCAGTGTCAGTGTCAACGAGAAAAGAAGGAATAGTTTTATTGATGGCCACCAACACGCCGCCCCCCTTCTTATGTGAACGATCGTGGCGATAAATGGCGTACTGATTAGAAGTATGAAATAACTCGGAGTCACCTACATCTGCATAAAGCCAGGTCTCGGTTAAGCATACAACATCAGACATGCTATCTTCAAGATATGATTCAAGCATGACACGTTTTGGCAACAGACTGCGGATGTTGGTAAATGATACTGAAAGTGAAGGTGCACGTGTAGTTGATAGCCGCTGGACTTTAGCACCGCGCACATCGGCAACTAGCTATCGAGCAGGTACTACGGAATCAGAACAACTATCGTAAATATACGCGGTGTTATCGATACGAAGTTTGTCAACATTCAATTTGTAGGGACAATTACGTTCTCTGGCAAATTGAAGCAATTTCTTACGTGCCTGTCGAGTAGCTAGCGAAAAATCTTCTCTAATAGAGATCCCAGTATTTTTCAGCTTATGTGCGCTAGTGAGAATTTCCTGCTTATCCTTAAAGAACGTAAACTTGGCAATGATTGGTCTTGATTTATTTGAAGCAAATTTTCCCAGCCGGTGCACACGTTCAAACTGAGAACCGGCAGTTGTGATATCCAACTTATCTGAGCATAGGGCAATAATTTTTCTTTCTGTAGTTGACCAACTCTCTTTATCCTCGTCGGGGATTCCAAAGAACAACAGATTGCACCGTCGCATTCTGTTCTCAGCTTCGTCACACCTTGACATTACTGCCAGAAGTTGATTGGCAAATGAGCCACTAGCATGATCAGAGCTGTTAGACAGTGATGTGGCATGTGAAACAAGCTTTGCCTCCAAAGTGACTACTCTCTCGGTCAAGCTTTTAATTTCTTTATCGGTAGCATCTTGCTTTTCGCTCAGCCTCTTAATTTCACCGATTAATATATTCTGACCAGCTTCTAGCCTACGCACAGTTTCAAGGACAATGTTAAGTGTTTGTTCGACGGTAGGGCCGGGATTTGATTCAATATCACCCGACAGCAACAACAACAGACATGCAGAATTTTTGCGCAAGAATGAAAAGAACAGCAGCAAACGCCACATCTTATCATACAATTCGGTCGGGCACGACACCGCAACAAGGCAGTAATGGCTGCATTTTATACAGGATGCATCTTTGAAGTAACCAACCTGGAAAAACAGCAACGGTAAGCGTCCCATCCTTTCAGCGGCGTCGTGCCGACCGAATTCAGGATACTGCTCAACGAGATCAACGACTCCTTGTTACAACGTA
Organism: Dermacentor andersoni; assembly: GCF_023375885.2. Classification (NCBI taxonomy): domain Eukaryota; kingdom Metazoa; phylum Arthropoda; class Arachnida; order Ixodida; family Ixodidae; genus Dermacentor; species Dermacentor andersoni. Next base: position 237,554,892 of record NC_092814.1, read on the forward strand.
GTGAACTGTATCGGCATCGAACACATTGGATTCTGTAACCTTCAATCAATGATATGAGCTACGCCATCCAACATGTAACACGTTACCCAGAAGCGCTGTTATGACTGCAGTAGACAACAGGCTGATTGTCACGCGCAAGAGTGGAATGCGAGAACCACACTGGGAAGATAGGCGGAGGAAAGTTTCCACGCGATGCTGGGCGCTGGTAATTTTCCCGTACTGAGCTCCCCTCGCTGGGCGCTGGTAATTTTCCCGTACTGAGCTCCCCTCGTCAGGGAAGAAGCGTCACAAAAGGAAGAAAGACTTGCCTGTCCAGGGGAGGCAGAGACCACGCGAAGGGCTCATGGACGTTTCCCGGATGAAAATCGCCACGAACGGGTGTCTGCCCTATACCATACTGAAAGAGAGAAGTGGTTCTTGAAGGGAAGCAGCGGAGCAAGCTAGTTGGGAGTAAAGTATCTCCTCTCGTATTCCTGCGGCCAGACCCTCCTTCCGCCTTTGCGCCCGCTGGAACTTTGTTGTTTCGCCGGTCCGAAATTGTGTGTGCGTCAGTGTTGTTTGTGCTTCTTGATTGGCTGTCGTCCTGGTGGGCGGTGACCTGTGTGTTATTGGCTACCGCCAGGAAGGAGGGTTTGAACAAAGGTATTACAATGACGGTGTGGATAGAAAAAAAAGTTCTCTGGGCCATTTAAAGGAGGCTCATACAAATGTTCGCTGCTAAACACTTGACCTTTTTATGTTTTACGTATTCAACGATGCGAATACGTTTTATACAGGCAACAGTAAACCTGTCGCTTTTCGTTTTCCCAACTTCCGAGACACCCGAGACCGGTCAGCCGGAGAATCTGTCTCGCGAGCCACAGAACGAAGATGTCCTTCTTTAAGAAGGCGTTATTTCCGCCAGTGTCAAGTAGTCGCACTGCACTCCTAAGTAAGAATAAAGAAGAGTCGGTTACTGAGTAGGTGGAAGGTCCTGCCATTAAGGAGATCAGAGAGCGCCAGAAAATGAGTACTCCACGAAAGAAGAACATTTCTTTCTAGCTGAGAAGCGGTGTGTTGCATCGCTTATACAGGGATAAGCGCGGAGTGGAGCGAGATCAACTAGTCGTTCCTCAGAAGTATCGCGCAGAGTTATTGCGGCTTTTCCATGATAGTTAGTGGTCATCTCCCCCTTGGAACCAGGAAAACAAAGCAGAGGCTGTTACAAGAGTATCGTTGGCCTGGATGTTTTAAGGAGGTGGAGAAATTTGTGCGGTTATGCGACACATGCAAGCGGGTCGGAAAGGCGCAGGATAAGTGGAAAGTTCCGATGGTGATAGTAGCGATTATTACCGAGCCGTTTGAACGGTTAGTGATAGATGTAGTTGGACCGCTTCCTGTGATAGAGACAGATTACCGGTGCATTCTAACTACGTTGTTATGCCCAGCCACGAAGTTTTCAGAGGCGCTTACGCTGCCTGAGTTGACATCGGAGAGTGGTATGAATTCGCTCTTGTTGAGCTTTTCCCGAGTTGAATTCCCTTCCGAGATCCAAAGTGATCAAGGTAGCGTGCTCACAAGCGTCCTCCCCGTGTCAATTCTAGAGGGATGCGGCATAAAAATAGTGCAAAGCTCAATTCAGAGGCGCTTACACTGCCTGAGTTGACATCGGAGAGTGGTATGAATTCGCTCTTGTTGAGCTTTTCCCGAGTTGAATTCCCTTCCGAGATCCAAAGTGATCAAGGCAGCGTGCTCACAAGCGTCCTCCCCGTGTCAATTCTAGAGTGATGCGGCATAAAAATAGTGCAAAGCTCAATTCATCATCCACACAGCCACAGCGTAGAAAGGTGGCATTCTGTTCTCAAGCGCGTCCTTACAGGTCTGTGTTATAAAAATAAGCGCGACTGAGGCGCATGTCTACCAGCAGCACTTGTCGCTTTGCGGTCGGTACCACATGAATCCACTAGTTTCAGCCCCGCCAAGTTGGTTTACGGAAGGTCACTGCGCTCACCTTTGCGAATGGTGCATGAAAAGTGGTAAGGGCACGGTGAAGACCCTAGCGTGGCGGAGTTTATTGTGAATCTGCTGGAGCGGCTGCATAAGACTAAAGAACTTGTGGAAGCCAGCATGAAGTCAGCTTAGGCTCGATCCAAAGTCTACTATGATAGGGCCGCCCGTCAGAGGACGTTCTGTATCGGTGACAAGGTGATGTTACTAAGAGCCTCAAGCAAAACAGGCTCGAAGTACAGTGGAAAGGGCCCGCTGAAGTGGTTGCAAAACTATCTGACCCCAACTACGGGGTGAAAACCAAAGGGAGACGTAAAGAGTTGCGCATTTATCATTGCAGCCTAATGAAACCTCATGTAAAAAGAGAAGCAGGGGCCAATATGACACTAAACCTTCCTGAAGAGATGGAGAGCGACCTGCTTTGTCAAAGTGGAGGGGGAAGCAGCGCTCAACACCTCCTGAAGAGGACTGAGCAGAGAGAGAAACTAAAGGAATCTCAATTTTCTGATCTTGGCGAAATTATAGCCGAGTTTGATTAATGCTTCGTCGACAGACCGGGTAGAACTGATTTGACTGAGCACGATATTGAGCTGACGTCCGAGGACCCAATCCAATCAAAGTATTATCGATTCTCACCTAGGCAGAGAGAAATCCTTGACAGGGAAGCGAAGCGCATGCTTGAATCAGGAGTAATAAAGCCCTTCGAGAGCGAATACGCTTCAACTATGATCTTGGTGGAAGCTCCGGGTAAATACCCAAGGCCCATAGTAGAATATCGGAAATTAAATGCTCTCACCAAGGATCAAGTGTATTCAATTCCAAATTTTGTGGAGAGAGTGGAACAGCTAGGTGAATCGAGCAGCCTATGTGACTACGCTATACCTCACTCGACGGTACTGGCAAGTACCGCTCACTGAGCGAGCCAGCAGATACGCGTCATTTGTCGCACCAACAGACAGCTATCAACCGAAAATGATTAGCTTCGGGCTCAAAAATTATCCCTTTTGTTTTTCAAGCCTCATGGATAGGGTTCTAAAGGGTTGTTAAGCATTTGCCCTACCCTACATAGATGATATTGCAGACTTCTCTGATTCATGGGCAAATCATTCGGTGCGTCTTAGAGCGGTGCTCAGCCATTTGTGTCAAGCTGGGCTTACCGTAAAAGCCGAGTAGTATTGTCTTGCAAGAGCAACCTGGACTACCTTTTGGGGCTCACTGGGTATTATAATCATTACATCCGGGATTATTCAACTTTGGCAAGCCCCGACTGATGCTCGCCGCTGGACAAAACCGACAAACGTAGTCTGGGATGAAAAGAAGGAAGCTGCCATCTTAGGAATAAAAGCTGTATTGATTAACCGTCCGGTATTGCGAGCTCCCGACTTTGACCGAGAATTCACGGTCCAGTATGATGCGAGTGATCGAAGACTAGATGCCGTTCTCTGCCAGAGGGATAACAACGGTAACGAAGATCACGTTCTCTATTTGAGTCGAAAACTGAGCTCTCGTGAGCTGGCATACTGCGCGCTGGAAAAAGAATGTGCTTGTATTGTATGGGCCATTCAGAAATTGCAATGCTATCTCGGAGGCACCAAATTCACCTTAGAGACGGACCATTGTCCCCTGGCCTGGCTGAAAGCAGCGACATCAAATTACAGGCGCCTCCTGAGGTGGACTCTAATTCTACAGCAACATCATTTTGACAAAAGTACAAGAAGGGCAAATTGCATGGAAACGTGGATGCACATAGTCACTGCAAGCCGTCCGAGGTTGCTGTTCGCCATTACTCAAAATTGATATTTGAGTTTTTGTTGGTTTGTGCGATTGTGTGTGTAGACGCGTAACGTAGTACGTCTGGTTTATCAGCATTAGCGAGTCCAGAGAGTTTTTATTGTGTGCATTTTGCAAACAGCTAGTAAAGAAAGATTGATCTTCATCCCTCTTTTGACCTGGTTAGTTCAGAGGGGGCTGAGTGCTTGCTTGCGCGCGTGTTTGAGTTTCAGAGACAGCTCGAAGAATCTGGTCGGCAACATACCCGACAATATGGCAATTGACGACGAGTTTCTCGCTTTCATCTGCAGAATATGAAGTCGTCTCTTCGTGCAGCAGTGGTGACTGCTACCCTCCGTGACTATTTTTGACGGGAGAGGAAGTTGTTATGACTGCAGTAGACAGCATGCTGTTTGTCACGCGCAACAGTGGAATGCGAGAGCCACGCTGGGAAGATAGCCGGAGGACAGTTCCCACGCGATGCTGGACGCTACTAATCTTCCCGTAACGAGCTCCCCTCGTCGGGGAAGAAGCGCCACGAACGGAAGAAAGTTGCCGCTTCGGGGGAGGCAGAGACGACGCGAAGGGCTCATCGACGTTTCCCGGAAGAAAGCCACCGCGAACTGGTGTCTGCCCTATACTGAGAAGCAGCGGAGTAAACCAGTTGGGAGTAAAATATCACCTCTCCCATTCCCACGCCCAGATCCTCCTTCCGCCTTTGCGCCCGCTGGAACAGTGTGGTTTCGCCCGTCCGATATTTCGTGTGGGACAGTGTTGTTTGTTCATTTTTGCCAATCGAAGCGGCGAGTGGTGTAACGCGCGCAGCGCAGCTGCTGCTATGCCCATATATGGCATATTTACACCAGTACTGCTCGGCGCGCTAAGGGTTCCCTTGGATGAAAATCAGTTAACAAACGCTCGGAGCGTTTGGTGAAAACGATCGCACGACTGCTATTTGTTCTTCAACTACTTTTTTTATTCAGTCAACCATCCGGGCCATCCTCATAACGCTTATGTTTCTTGAATTGTTTGTTTGTTTTACTGTAATGATAGTAATATAAATGCATTTAGTCACCTGTAAATGAGGCAGCTAAAGTGATAGCAATAGAAATATATTTATTCACCTGTAAAGGAGACGGCTACACTGTTTAATCTAATAGTAATAATAATTTTCCGAACTGGCAATGTTTCTCGACATAAGTGAGACACGAATTAAAGAAGTCAAGTTGCCCCCTCCCCCTTCTACACCGTAGTTCCTTTCGTAGGAATAGCAATATTTCACTTACGAGAAGGATAGTGAATTATCTCGCACTAGATGGCAACCTAGACTGGTGCGTTTTGCTGCTACACTTCTGCCATAACGCTTTGCAAAATGTGTTCGATGAGTGAGGCAGTAGAAATTTAGGAAGGTATAATGTATTAATGCTCATCATGCCTACGGACGAGCCTTGCTTCCTTAACAGACACAATGCCATCAAACGTAGACAGTGGGAGCTCATTAGAGACCTCGACATGCGTGTGTTACAGGCACACAAACGCATGCCATGGACCGCGTATGTTAAAGGCACTAGATTTTACCGGCCTACATTGCCATCACGTGTCACTATCCTCTAAAACACCGTCAGCGGCGGGTGCTCAAGCACCGTCTTCACGCTGAGTCGGGGATACAATATGGAACACGAGCACTTTTTTTGTTCCTTTCCATTGCACATTTTCGGCACACGCGTGGCGTGGTGCTATGACCTGTTGAGATGTACAGAGGCACCGACTACGTGGACAATCACCACCTAGCAGCAGCTTCAGGAGGAAAGCGACCAGGCCGAAGGGCATTGGCTTTTAGCCTCCTCAGGCCACTGGCCTCCAAACATGGTTCGGTTGTAAAATAGCAACGGCGCTGACTGCTCTCTCTCTCTCTCTCTCTCTAAGGCAACGTATAAACGTAACCAAAAATGAAAAAAAAAAAGAACCAATATGGGGACTACAACTAACTAGCTTCTCCCGTGTTACGGTCTTCCGGACCACATCCATTATGCAGTAGCTTTATACGATGCATCATAGGAAACAAGTCCGACAATCCACTGTTCGCTCGTTGTCTGAAAGCAGCACGCTCTCGGCCCACTGACCGCAGGCAGTGTGTTAAAGCCCCTTTGAGTGTGCAGTGCTTTTAGACCAAGTGGTGTCAGAATCGCTGTCAAGTGCTTCCAGCAGCCACTTCAGAAGGCACAGCGAGAACTTGTCACAAGCCGGCCATGCTTTTGACGCGGAGTGCGACACCACCATACCATGGAAGTGCAAATCGAAAAACTGCCAGAGGGCCAAAAGTTTTTTCTTGCACGCCAAACAAGTGCAACAGCAGCGATGGCTGTCCTACGAATGTATTACTTATTAAGTGAATGGTTATAATACAAATCTTTATTCAGGCGACCGTTAAGAACAAGAAATGCTTACTAAAGTATTCGGCAGTTTTAACAAGTTACATACACAGCACTCACTCCAGCTTTTGCTAATACTTGGAACGCCCGGTGCGAGTGTGCATTAGTATCTCGTCTATTTTCTGAATTAACAACATTGCATCCTTGTTTTCGTGCTGCTTAACCACCGTGGCACAATTTATTAGACGAGCATGTCATGAGTAATGCCCTTATTAAGCCAATTGTTCCAGTGAACAAGGTTCTCCGATAGAGACGGCAAGCATTTTTCTCTAAAGCCCTCATTTGCAACCATAGAATACCTGGCATTTCTTTAGATCTGGTATACCTCGTTACTACCTTTAGCAACACCAAAATACTTGATCAGACTTTCGAACTCATTTCAGTGACGCTCTGAAGCGTGTAATTTACGTTAGGGTGCGCAAGAAATTCATGCAGGAAATTTAGTCAATGCGTCCTCAATGCTTGTCTGATCCTAGGATGAGTTATGCGTTGTTTCGTATTCATTCAAGCGCAGAAATTTTGTCCTTGGACGTTTACTTAAAATACAGCACCGTAGTGAGTTCTCCTGCCTCCACATGCTTCAATCAACTTCTGTCCATAAAAATGTGGCCTGTTGGTACACGTGTGATGAGTAATAGCTTTCTGGTTTCGCCAAGCGAATTGCTACACAAGAAAAAAATTATGTCCAGGTATGTTTTTCATGCGCATAAACAGTCCATAAATTAAACAACCCTTTAGTCAACGTGATGGTACGTTAGCTCGCCTTAGCTGCTGCTTTTCCATAATGTTTTAACTCCATACGGCCAATTTGTGTTACTGAGTGACCGCACGTTGTTGTGTACCCAGGGAAAATTTATTATGCTCGGCAAAGCTCAAACATCGACGTTTCTTGTTACCACGACCAGTGGGAATTCTCACAGCTGAAAAATTCAGTGGTTTTAACACCCGTTCATGGCGACTCAACACGTCGTGTTTGTGAAGGCCACAAAACAACGGAGCCACTTCTTGTCCCAACAGTCAATTGCATAAAAAACGACATCAAGATATATACACGGAGAATTAATGATAGCCACCTAGGCAAGCCTTGACATGCATCCAAATCGAGAACTTTTGCAGTATCTTGGGTAGAAACTCATTTACATAATCGGGCTTTAGTTCTAACAAATATCGCATGCTCATTTTTTCAAGGATTAATGAGAGCAACGATTTATAGGTTGTCAAAGCAAGCTTCTGTGTTGTATATAAACAAAAGCAAACAGCAATTCATATTTGAATAAATAGTCTCTTAGTTATCGGTGAGTCACGCACACAGAAACAAGTAGGATGCGCGTGGTTCTTCGTAAGTTCTGGGTATATTGCTATTGTTTGAACCACTAGTGAGATATCATCAGAGTAAATGTGCTCCATATTCACCAGAACTTCCTGCATAGCTATTATAACTAAAATAAAGGTAGCACTACAGAATACCACTAGTGAGTCAATTCGCACGGTCATAGTCATCGATGACACCACGGAAAGAAACTGCAAGAGGAGGACGTAGGAAGCACAGGTAGATTACCGAGCTCCGATTGTACAAATTTACTTGTAATATATTCTGTATGTTGTACGAGGAGGCAAATCAGAAAGTCTTTGCTTCTATTTTTTATTAGCCATAATAAGCTGAATAAAGGTAATTACAAATATACGTACTATTCCAAGTACCTTTGACTATTTTTCCACATAGTCCCCAAACCGGTGTAGACATTTGTCCCATCGCAGCACTAACTTTGAGATACCCTTGTGGTCAGTCAGCGACGCACACGGCCTCCCCGAACGCTGATTGTCATGCAAGTCTTCGTGGTGTTTGCGAACTCACACCACCACCGCCTTACACTTCTCAAAGCGAGACACATTTCCGCATACGTGGACTTCACCTCCCTGTGGATTTCTTTGAGAGTTCGTTCACTTGCTCCATAGAAAACGAATCACACTTCGTTGCTCGAACGCCGTGAACGTGTGAAGCACAATCATCATTTTCAATAGGTGATAGCAGCGCGGTGCCGCAGAGCTACCGGCCGATAAGGCCAGGCCGGTCCAAGTGAACTCCGCCGCTGGTAATGGATATGATGACTTCGCATTTACAGCCATAATTTGGCTAAAAATATAGGGGCAAAGATTCTCTGATTCGCCGTCACTGATGTTTGCTCTTCATTGATAGCACACGTCAAATATGAAATTTAATTTACAGAGTTTTTCGATCGTAATAACTATGGTTGGACAGCCAATTTCACTTACTTTATCATTTGCGTCTTCAACGCGCGCCACTGTGCCGTGCGGTAGCAACGTCACAACAATTTCAGAAAGACAACTGCTTCCCTTTATTCATAGAAATTATCTCGTCCTCCTCAGCGACAACTCACGAACACGTCTTCGCGATACAAGTACGGCAGCTGCCTTGACTTACCTATAGCGTCAAGGCACCTCTGGTCGTTTGCTGTTGGTTGTACAGGCGTCCAAACGTACGGCAGCCATCGCTTGCTAACCTTATGTTCATCTGAGATTTTTGGCTGGGCTCTAATGTTCTCATGCGTGATACACCGATGGTATGCACCTAGACGAGAACTGCATAGGGAACACTTCGTTCCAATGCGTTACGAAGACCAGCAAACAAATCCTGCACGCTTTACGCAGAATCTCTACCCGCACCCGTGGAGTAAACGAACGTGAAATGCGGCAGTTCGCTCAAGCTTTTCTTGTCTCCCGTATCATGTACGGGCTGCCGTATCATCCAGTCAACCGCACACAGATGCACGCGCTCGACCGGTTACTTACCGAAGCCAAACGCATTGTAACTGGACTCCCAAGGTACACAAGCCTCGAAGCGCTTAAAAGTTGTAGCAAACTCAACAACCTGTCCGAGCTCGTAGACATACACATCTATACACAAGAGACGAGACTTCGCGCCACAAAAGCCGGGCGACACACACTCATGCTCCTCGGGTATGACGTCAACAAAATGCCCATTTTGCACAACAACACGCCGCCGTGGGAAATCACGGCTCTCACCGATGGCAGGCCACTTCCTCTCAATATGGACCCTACTCAGCGAATGCGGCGCCTTGTATATGCCAAACCCGCCGTGGTTGCTCAGTGGCTATGGTGTTGCGCTACTGAGCACGAGGTCGCGGGATCGAATCCCGGCCACGGCGGCCGCATTTCGATGGGGGCGAAATGCGAAAACACCCATGTACTTAGATTTAGGTGCACGTTAAAGAACCCCAGGTGGTCGAAATTTCCGGAGGCCTCCACTACGGCGTGCCTCATAATCAGAAAGTGGTTTTGGCGCGTAATACCCCATAATATAATAATTATAATGCATATGCCAAGAGGCATCCTAAGGCTATGAGTTCACTCTCCTTGACTGAACGCATCGTATACACGGACGCTGCACTGCCTGCAGACGACGCTAGTAACACCTGCTATGCCACTGCGTGGTACGACCAGACAAATGAAAATCAGAACCGCCGCCACCATATATCAGCAGAGGCAATGTCCAGCACCCGCGCTGAGCTAATAGCCACCCTAGATTATTTGGAGTGGGCCCTCGCAACTTCGTCTCAAACTGACCCTGTTCATCATCACAGATGTGTACACAGATTCCCAGGCTGCCCATCGGGCATGTGCTAATGTTATTTACACAGATCCCGTACTGCAGAAGATCCGGCACCAAGCACGCCTGCTCCGCGAATGCAGTCACGATGTTAACATTCACGAGAAGGCTCATAGACTGCCGCGCGCTCATCTCTCTACCGCGCTAGCCAGAGCCTCCGATAATTCTTATCCTCTCCTAGCTACCACACCTGAGGTAGCAGACCCGATGGCAGACAAGCATGCGACCAAACAACGACGTGCCGCCTACCTCGCAGCAGTGGGCAATCCACTCTCTATACCGTCGCTTCCACCGAAGGTATTCACACGGCGAGAGTCAGTATTGCTTCAGAGAATTGAGACAAGCACCCTCCTTACTCCTCACTAGTTGATCCGTTTCCACAGGGGTGGCACACCACCACCCGTAAGTGGGTTTTGTTCCATGTGCACATGTAGTGCTGATCTCAGCCACCTTTGTTGGGAGTGCCCCCTCTACATCCCACCAAGGCTTCGTGCCCTGGCCACCATACAGCGGGGACCCTGGCCTTGGGAGTGCCCCCTCTACATCCCACCAAGGCTTCGTGCCCTGGCCACCATACAGCGGGGACCCTGGCCTTCTCTCCGGACTTGGGCTTGCCCGGATACCACGTCTCCGGACCATGCCATCGAGCTCTGGCGAGCACTGCTGCTGTTCCTCCAGGACCCTGCGGCACCACCCGTCGGCGATCGGCTCCGCGACAGTCACAAGCGTCATGCGGCCTCCACTTTACTGCCTCCAGGACGTTCGTTAATAAAACGGAGGCAGCCTTACCCTTCCCCTTTTGCAATAACACCCCTCCCATTTCCACCGCAGCGTCTTCGGCGCATTTTAATTGGGAATAAACGTGGTTTCATTCATTCATTCACCGACTGGGCTGATTTTCGAAGTGAATCAAAATATTCCTGTGGTTGCATAGCGTCTCCAGATAAAGTAGAAGAGGACATGAGAGTATCAATCTGTGCACCAATTTATTTATTTTATTTGTAAAATACCTTACAACGCCCCTACACGGGGCATTGAGTAAGGGGGGGGGGGGGCATATAATTAAGTAAGCAGATACAATCTCGTAATGGTATGAAGGTAGAGAAAAAATAACACCGGTTATGTGAACAGCCTGAAAAGTAGAGAAACATATTACATCATACAGCTGTGTATGAGTACAATAAAAAGGAAATCGATAAGTTTATAACAAATGTATTGCACTGCAAGGAAAAAGTAGGAAAAATAAAACCAAACAGTGAGTATGACAGCAATGGTTGAGTGAGTGAGTGCTTGAATTTTTCACGGACAGTTTACGCAACTATGTTATCGGGGAGGCTGTTCCAGAGCCGAATGGCACGTGGAATTGCAGACGAGTTAAATGCCTCTGTTTTACCATAGATGCGCGTGAAGCTGTGATGATTGTGTAATCTGTGCGACGTGTGCGAGGACGTTTCTAGGTGTAGGGAGCGCTTGTTAGTGTGGTGGGCATATTTATGAAATAATGACAAAAGGGCTATGTCGCGACGATTACTTAGCAGCTGAAGTGAAAGGTAAAGCTTTATTTGAGTTACGCTAAAACGGTATTCATAATTCCGGGAAATGAAACGTGCGGCTCTATTCTGGATTTCTTCAAGCATGTCAATTGTAATAAAATGCACTTAGTAGATTCACAATACAGAATCCATTTTGTTCTATCGCACTTCTTTATTCTCTTTTCTCCCCCTGCCCCTTGTCTAGTTTCAACTTCTATTTGCAGGCCGTCATAGGACTCCTTCATTCCCCCCAGCATTTCTTGCATCCCTGCTGGGATGATACTTGAATTTATTCCCAATAGCAGCGGATTCCATGGTGTCATTAGGACCAATGTGACATATGGTCTTTAAGTGTCCTTGTTGACTTGCCGCCTTGATTCCACGAAATGGTCCGTTATAGGCCGCGTTCAGGCTTGGCCCTCTCTTTATCTTTTTATCTTTTTAGTACGAAGTCATCTACGTCGAGTGTTGGTAACGCTGTATTTTGCCTCTTGTCAAAATTTCTCTTCCTTCTTTCACGATACCTTGATCTACTATCTTCAGTTCTTGCTGCTTCTGTGAGCTTTACATTATTGTCAATGCCGAGGATTATATCCGCAGGCAGATAAGATGGTCTCCCAGTTGCGACGAATAGAGGAGTGCATCTTAGGCCAGTTGTATACGAGCGGTTGTGGTGAGCTAATGCCGCTTCCAGACAACATATCCAACCACCTGGGAATGCTGGGTACATGCTGATGTACTGTTTGATGTCCCGGATAGCCCTTTCAGCTAGCCCATTTATAGCTGGATAATAGGGCGCAGTGAACCGCAAGTTGATGTTACGCTTTTCAGCCCATTGTTGTAGCCGACTACTTCGGAAAGCAGGTCCATTGTCGGAGACAGTTACTTTTACATCGTCAAACATTTTCCTGTTCAATAAGGAAATAACGCTGTTAGCATCTTCTTTACCAGGTCTTGCTGCAATCATCCTGGTGCACTCATCAATGCACAACAGGAAGGCTTGTGTCTTCTTAACTCCTTCTGACTTTTTTCGTAGTGCCGCGAAGTCTAGATGAATAACCTCAAATGGCGTGTTAGAATATTGTGGTATAACCATTTTTTTGCGTCGGTTGTTTAAATTTTACTTTGTTAATGCGGCATTTATGACATTATAATACATAGTCTTTTGTTTCTTGCTTCATACGAGGCCATGAGAACCTTTTTGTCAATTTCATGTAGGTTCTCCAAGAGCCATCATGGCCTCCTGATTCTGGGCTATCATGATACAGTTCCAATATTTCTGGAACAAAGGAGATAGGAATGGCAAGTTGTCCATTTTTAGTACGTTGCAGAACCTCGGTTCCTTCCCATATCCTTGCAACATTTGCCTTTTCATGATTGTTTGGAAGCATAATGGCTAATCGCGACATTGCATCCGCGTCCTTCATAGAAACTCCCGGGTGATGTGCTACTTCAAAATCAAATAGCTGAAGTTCACCCACCCAACGAGCCATCTTTGCTTTCTGTTCAGCCATCTTCAATATGTACGTTAGTGCTTCATGGTCTGTGTATAGCTTGAACTTTGTACCTTCCAAATTTGAACGGAAGTAGCGGACGCCTTTTAAAACGGCGAGAGCTTCTTTTTCTGTCGTGGTATAGATCAATTCAGTTTTGTTGAATGTGTAGCTGTAGTATCCAACTACACGAAGCTGTTGGTTTGGTGGTCATTATGAGTCTCTCTGATACAAGACTGCTCCCGTGCCATAGTAAGATGCATCAGTATTCAATTCGAAGGGCAACGCAAATTCTGGTAAGCACAACACAGGATGAGAAGAAATTATTCGGACTAATTCTTGGTAGGCATCCTCAGATTCTTCTGTCCAACAAAAGGGAACATCCTTCTCAGTCAATCTTGTCAGACAGCTACTTTTGAGAGCATAATATTGAATGAATGCTCTGAAATGGCCTGCCAAGCCTAGAAACACGCGAAGTGAGTGTACATCGTGCGGCTTTACTAGTTTTGCTATAGGGGCTACCGATTCTTCTTTCGTATTCTTCGTTGTTCCGTCCAAAACTCTGCCAAGAAATGTCACCTTAGTTTTGAAGAACTCACTCTTCTTGAAATTAACTTTTAGCTTAGTATCAGATAATGCTGCCAGAATGTGACCTAGGGGTTCTTCATGCAACTTTTCACTTTTAGAGTATATGATAATGGGTCGCCCACGTAGAAATTGCAGAAGTGTCCAATGTAGGGATTCAAAACTGTGCTTATCATCTTTTGAAACCAACTAGGTGAATTTTCCCATCCAAAACGAAGGCTGTTATATTGGTATATGCCAAAGGAAGTCGTAAATGCGGTGTATTGCTCGGTGTCTTCTTGATGTGGTACCTTCCAGAAGCCCTTGCACAAGTCTATGCAAGAATAGCACGTAAAGCCTCCGGTTTCATCAATGATGGTGTCAATCCTTGGCATTGGGAAAGAAATCAACAGAGCTTGGCTCTGTAATCCGTACATAGCCGCCAGCTGCCGTCTTGCTTTGGAGAAATGGTGATAGGTGACACAAAGGGAGACACCGATGGGCGAATTACATTAGCATCTAACATCTCTTGTAGCTCTTCTTTTATCCACGCCTTCTTTTCTCTCGTCAAATTGTATGGCTATTTTCTCACAGCTATTTTGTCGGACAGATCAAATGGAACATCAAACTTTGTTGTCGCCGTTGGATGTCCTCCCAGGCATACCAGTTCGGGGTAGAGTTGAGGAACTACACTGTCTTTCTTCAGCATCCGTAGGTGGTCTTCTTTTTGTCCCGACTCTGTTTGGTCGGCCTCTTGATCAACAGACACCGTCTTGTCCCAATAAATATTCAGTCTCAACAACTTCATGTCAGCACGAGATAGGAGAAAGTCGTACTCCACAGTGTCTAAAACTAATGCAGCCACTTCTGCCTCTTTAGATTGGTACCTTACTTTCCAGGCGTGCCCACTCACAATACTCTCTCTAGCTTTCATCATACCCACGCACAAGAGTTTGCATTGCTTTTCTTAAGAATAGATACAGAAGCTCCGCTTTCTATAAGTGCTCTTGTACGTTGTCCATTAACCTCTATTTCTATATATAACAAACTCACAGAAATAAAAAAACAGTCTCGTTTTTTGTTATAGAGTCAGACTGAGAACTCCCATTGATTGGTTTGTTCTTTTTCAATCTGGGCAAACTGTGTTCCTCAGGCAATGACTCTCTTTCCGCGGTAAGCATCGACCTATGGTGACTTCCGTCTTGGTAACCGTTCTTTGGTAACCATTCATGAAACTCTCTGTTTCTCGATGTTTCTGCCCCTTGAACATCCCAACGCGGCTTTGTGATCCTCTCCATCCAATGGCAGGCGATCTCTTGAAGAGACTCCAGCAAAGCCGCCATATTTTCTGGTGCTGCAGGTTGAATTTGGCGTTGAAATTCCTGAGGTAGGCCATGTATTATGAGCGTTTTAAGAGATTTTAGTGGAAGTTCTGGCTCTGCAAGTTGATGTAGTCGACGCTTTCCGAAGAAATACTCAAGCACTGCTCCAGACCTGCAGTGATAAAATATAGCTTGTTCTTATCGCTCAAGTGGGCTGCCGCAGAATGATGAGATGAAGCACTCCTTCCACGTGCTCCATGCATCACATCGATATCTCGTGATACGCAGCTCGTACCATTTCCTTGCGATGACATTTAGAAAAGGGAGCATATGCTTCACTCTTGTTTCATCTGTGTCCCAGCCGTTTTGTCGACAGGCGTATTCGAAGAACGCAATCCAAGATTCTGGATTCCCCGACAAACCATCAAAGGGTTCAGGTTCTACGACCTCTGTAGGAACGCTTTCTTTGAGACTCAGAGCTGAGGCAAGAGTCTCAACCATTTCATTTTCCTGTAAACCTTGTTTTTGTTGAGCTTGAACCGCTTGAAGCATAACGGAGAGATCTGAATGGTAAGTTAGCTCCGGTGCGACTGACTTCTCTACTTGCGATAGCACAAGACGATTGAAAAGGGAGACTTGAAGATTTATCTTCACGGACCCTTTCTCTAAGATTTCGTCCAAAGACATAGATGCCTTCTGCAGAACGATAGACACGAGCTCACCTGTCGTCACGTCGACGGGAAGATCGACTGGCGGGTCTCCAGGGAGCGCGTACTTCGTGAAAACGAGGCTGTCTTTGGCTGGCTGAACGAAGAAGATTACCCACATCATGGATCGTATAAAGCCGACTGCGTCAAAATATGTAATAAAACTGCACTTAGTAGCTTCACAACACAGACTACATTTTGTTCTATCACACTTCCTCTTTATTCTCTTTTCTCCCCGTGTCCCTTGTCTAGTTTCAACTTCTTCTATTTCTAGGCCGTCATAGGATTGCTTCGTTAATTAAGTAATTTTGGTGGGGAGACCAGACCGGAGCGGGGAACTCAAGTCGTGGGCGAACAAATGTTTGAAATGCCAGTTTGCGGATAAGTGTAGGTGAGTTTCGAAGGTTGCATCGCAGTAAACCCAGAGATCGAGAAGCACTCGCGCAGACCGTAGTAATGTGAGAAGTCCAGAAGAGGTTTGTTTAAAGATTTACGCCTAGATATTTTAATGATGAGGTCCGAGATAATGGGACATTTTTGATACAGTAGGAATAGTCCAAGTTAGTGCGTTTGCGGCTAAAGGACATAACTTTACAGTTTGATGAATTTAGAGTCATTAGCCAGGTGTCACTCCAATTAGTAATTTGGTTAAGATCATTTTGGAGAACCCGGTGGTAATCAGAGCTGTTAATAGAACGATAGATAATGCAGTCGTCAGCGAAAACGCGCATGCAGGATGATAAGTTATTGGGTATGTCAATAATGTATATCAGAAAGAGCAAGGGACCAAGAACGCTTCCTTGTGGTACACCGGATGGAACGTCTGAAAGGGCGAGGAGAAGCTGTTAGCGAAAGTAAACTGTTGGCTGTTAGAAAGAAAATTTCGAAGCCAGGATAGATTTAGTGAATGAAATTTTAGTGATGATAACTTCAAAAACAGGCGACAATGGGCTACGTGGTCGAAAGGTTTAGAAAAATCAAGGAATATGCTGTCAGTTTGAAGGGTTGAGTCTTTGTCAAAATGTAAATCTGTCGTAAATTTAAGCAGTTGCGTTTCTCACGACAAACCTCTCCTAAAACTATGTTGACCATGAAGAAAGAAGTTGTTCGATTCGAGATGATGGCAAACATGAGATGCAATATTATGTTCCATCATTTTACAGCATATGCACGTCAGTGATATCGGTCGGTAGTTCTCAGCCAAGCTTTCGTCAACGTCTTTAAAGATCGGTATGACTTTGGCTGTTTTCCAATCTTGGGGAATCTGACCTGTCACTAAAGATTGATGAAAAATATGGAATAAAAGCTTGTTAGATACGGAGACTATATTTTTTAGTAATTTAGAGTTAATATTGTCAATACTTGCCGAAGACGAAAATTTCCGGTTATTAATAAGCTGAACAATACCATCAAGAGTAATGTCAATGGGTTCCATGTACCAGTAATTTATGTCTGCAACTATGGGCAAATTAGTGATATTTTCTTCCGTGAATACGAATGAGAAGAATTTATTGAACATTTGAGCGCACTCACTATTAGGAATAGGAATGTTGCTTTCAGTGTGTAACTATATGTCATTAGTATGGCGTTCAGGAGATAACATTTGACGGAACTTTCTAGGATCAGATTTGAGTAGTGAAGGATGGTCTTGGGGAAAATATTTCTTTTTGGCTACACTGAGAGCAGAGCAGTAGGAATTTAAACAGTTAAGATACCTTTCCCAAGCTTACGTAGTGCCAGTTCATTTTGTGGTTCTGTATGAACGTTTCTTTTTGTTTCTGAGTAGGTGAAGGGACTTAGTGAACCATGGTTTGTTTTTGTCTTCAGTTATTGTGATTAAAGGAATGTGCTGCTCAACCAATGCGCATAACTTATCTCTGAACATGACCAAGTTATCATGAACAGACTTGGTGTGGAACGAGAGTACAAATTGATGTTCAAAGAATGATTCAAGCTCATTGTTGATTACTACATAATTACCCTTTTTGTAGTCACGAATTGTCTTTCTTGAGACATCTGTAAATGCTAATAAATACCGATGGATACATTGAGTAATCTGTGGTCACTGAAACCATCTGAGCACGTTACTTGTTCTGTAGCCTCCGGTGCGTTATTAAATATAAAATCTAATACGTTAGAGCCACGGGTAGGTTCTTTAAGGATCTGGAACAGATTATAATCTAATGTTAGGCTAATGAATTCTCATGAAAAACTGCAGGATGTCAAGTTTGGCCAATCAATGAGAGGGCGATTAAAGTCGCCAATAAGGCATGTGAACTCGGTTGAACAGAGCTAGGTGGCTTTAGCAATGCTGCTGCGGAATTCATCAAGGAAGGAACGACTGTAATATCGAGGGGGGGGGGGGGGGGGGGGGTTTGCAAACGCCTATCAAAACTTTTGCAGAATGGCGGTGGCATACGGCCCAGACAATCTGATAATAATAATGTGATGATGTGATGATGTGATAACAATGATGATAATAATGATGTGATAGTCTTTTTAATATCCAGAAGGACGCCACCACCTCTTCTATCTGAGCGATCGCGGCGATAAATATTATAGGTGAGCCTAATGCGAAGAATTTTGCTATCGGCTAAGTCGGGGCGAGAGCAAGAATAGTGCAGTCGCAGTTTTCAAGATAAGATCAGATGACTTCGCGTTTCGACATCAGGCTTCTAATATTTGTGAATGACAAGGTTAACGATGTAGCAATGTGATTAGTTAGCGGCGCTTCACATGTGTCTTTGTCTAGCTATCTGCTGATTTCCAATTTAATTAATTAAATATAAATTCTGCGGTTTTACGTGTTCTGATTATGAGGCACACCGTAGTGGAGGACTCCAGAAATTTCGACCACGTTGGGTTCTTTAACGTGCACCTAAAGCTAAGTACACGGGTGTTTTCGTATTTTGCCCCCATAGAAATGCGGCCACCGTGGCAGGGATTCCATCCCGCGACCTCGTGCTTAGCAACGCAACACCAAAGTCACTAAGCAACCATGGCGGGTAGGTGATTTCCACTATTGAACGCTTTGTGGCATCATATGCATAAGATTTGTCATCAATGCGCAGTCGGTCAACTGAAAGTTTGAATGGTATATTTAGCATCTTTGCATGCTCGATCAATTGTTTGCTGGCTTGTCGTGTAGAAAAGAAGAAGTCCTTTCGAACGTAGAAACCAGAACCTTTTACTTTGTGTGCAGAAGCCAAGATGCGTCCTTTATCTTTAAGATATGTCAGCTTAGCAATAATAGGTCTGCGCTTTTCATCACCGAATGTGCAGCATCACAGCATAAACTTCATCTACGTTGAGGCCCTCTATAAGGGTGTGTACGCGGTTCGTCGTTGCACCGAGGGATTATATCTACGAACGAAATACCTCTTAAACCTAAAGGCTTCTGCTGCGCATACACTATAATTCAAACTTGGCAAACTCGAAAGACCACATTGGAAGTCATTTTTATTACGCATGTACTCAAGCGAGCCATTGTCGAATACATGGCATGCTGCTCGAGACCTCCTCCACAGCAATGCATCGTTTTCGGCGTTGGCAATAAGCGCAGTGCCAGAGATTTCTACTCGCAAGTATGCTGACCTACAAGAATAGTGGCTGCGTTATTTAGGCACGCACCTGCAAATGTGAGCGATTTTATTGACGCTCGGTTTTTCGCCCCAAGAGCTACGTGCGGAGATTTATGTTCCAACGCCTTTGAGTGCGTCTAGGCACAATGAAATCACCTACCCTATTTCACGTCATCGCAGCCCTCGAGGACCTGAAGCTTTCCTGTATTTGTACATCTCTTGGGCATCCGTACTGTGCCGAGACACTGGAAGAAAAGTAAGATGGTGAAAATAGACCTGTGGCGCTTGCGAGTTATGTAGGACAAACTATGAAATACGTGGTTTTGATGCGGCTGGCATGGTTCATGCAAAAGTGAGGTAAGCGAGGAAGCGATGGCAAGATTTTAATAAATTCTTCGATGTCTGCTGCGGCGTTATTCACCAAGTAACCCTCATGGCTTATTGGAAACGCCGTCGTCTTCCGACAGCTCCTATCTATCTTGACATCAAGGTTCCATTCGACATTGATCTGTACGACGCGATTTTAAGTGCGTCTAAGGAATATGGTATTGTTTTCGTTTGCCATGCCTGGATAGCCAGAACAGGGCCGCTGGATAAAAAAAAAAAAAGTGGGGCATGCCGTGTCAGGCGGGCTGCAATGGGAGCGAATGTCTCAGCCGTAGTTGCGTTCTCGGCCGCTTTGGCTGGGCCGAACGGCTCCAGCGGTCGGGGACGGGACGCGTCGGTTTCCACGGGGCGACCGCGTTCCAATCGCGTTCCTCGCGCATCTCGCTATGCCGATCCCAGACAACAGTCCCCTACTGGTGGCGCCGCGGCGGCGGATGACAGCGTTTCCGATTCACGCGGCAGGCCGGACTTCTTTTTTTTTTTATCTAGCGGCCGTGGTCAGAAGCCTCAGAGAATGAATAAAGAGTCCCGTGCTTCATTCACGTTATTTATTATCGTTCTCGCTGGTCTCCCGAAAACATTAAAGGGCGCAAAGCCGGTCTTTCTGTACAAAGGTGGTGTCCGCATTAGGATTACAGGAAGAACGCGTTGGCAAGTATACGCAGAAGTACCGCATGCGGTGTTCGCCACATTTCCATAACTAAATCGCCGAGAACTATCTGTCACCGACAAAGAGCGTGATCATGGTCATGATTGATACACCTTCGCTAACGGGCCACAATTTTCTCGCTGTCACTATTTGACCGTCATGTATTGGGCTTGAAGCATGTTTCAGAGAAAAGAAAAAAACTGGACGGCTTCGTTCCAATCATCCAATATATCCCTGGAAAATCATGTGGACCGGTGGATTACAAAATCCCTATTGGGACATTTTTTTGGCACCTTAAATCGCTTTGGAAACCGCCGCTCCAACCAGGTTTAAAAAGGGACTCAGCCGCATGGAAGGCACCATAAAATGTAGAACACACTTTTAAAATGGTTGCACCCTTTGGGGCGTGTATTTGTCCCACAAAAATAATCGTCATCTGCCTTGCTTGCGTTTACTTATTTGAAAACTGGACGCTCGCTGCTTTCTTCTCGAGAATGCTGCGTCACGCTGATAACGCGCAGGCCGTTCGTTACTTGGAAGTATCGGGCTTGCAGCGGTAAAGGAAGGAAATGCCGGCAAGACAGACGATTATTATTGTTGTGGGACGAGATAAGCTCCAGAGGGTGTAAATTTTTTTAAGAGTGTAGGAACAGGATCGGCCTACACTCCGGCATGGGCATTAGAAGTTGGGCGTGCTGCTTCTGTATATATTGTAGCAAAACGAAACATTTTATCTCGTTTAGTTTTAGCTGGTCTACCTGAAGAGGCAGTCATTACTTGCACAAGAAATTGAAAGTCATAATCAATAACCTAAAGTAACCTAAACATGAAATTACTATTTAACTAATCAGTTTACGGCACATATCGCAATTTGCAAATTATAGCTGGTGAGACTGCAAGGCATATCCACTTGAATACAATTCTGTGAATGACGTCATTTTCGAGATAGGCGCCTTCAATCTTGAGATAAAAATGGTGTTGTTCCACTTACTCCTTTAACAAAACGCCGTATTATTCATTGAAGCACAAAATTAACTGGACCGAAAATGTATTTCTTCGCAAAGGTCGGGTATTAATAACACAAAAGTGGCGTCATCCTCTTAATTTGTTGCAAGTGTATTTTCCTTGCGAACACCCCGGCTACAATTTGTAGATTGCAATATGTGCCATAAGGTTAAAGTCTTAAAGTCTTAATCAGTCTTTTTTTGTGATTTCTCTATCATGCATTTCAAATTTTCATGCATGTAATGTCTGCATCTTCGAGAAGACCAGCTCGAGGACTAGTATTGTGCTATCTGCTACATGCTATATTTAAAGATTGCTTGAGGTCATCGCAGAAACACCTACTACAGTTCACTGCACTGTCGCGTCGTTGCTGCCTAACTTCCGTTCCTTATCTCTTCCCCTTCCATTTGCTCATGTCTGCTCATAATATTGCCGCATGGTCCACTGCCATGAAGATCCCTGATTCAGAGGGGAACATGTCAATAACTCCAAAAGCGGCAAACAGGGTTGCGCACTGTCACGTGGCGTCGCTTATCCACTCACCCTGGAGGCCACGATAGAGCTCACTCAATCGTGGCCTGCATAAATTGCCGTTTTAGTTGTAGCCTTGCTGAGCAGAAACTGAATTTGCCTGCGTGAATGTTGATCATTGTGACCTGCCCATGTTACGTACTCGATAACTAAATTATTATCAATGACAATAAATTGTGGGATTTAATGGCCTGAAAGTAGGCAGTGGGTTGTGAGGTACTCACTAGTGGAGAGCTTCGGAACAATTTTGACTACCGGGTGTTGCTTAGAGTGCACCTAAGCAGACGAGCGTTTTCGCATTTCGTCCTCGTCGGAACGCGTCTGCCGAGGCGGATAATCGAGCCCACGACCTCGTGCTCAGCAGCATAACGCCATTTTCACTGAGCTACCGCAGCGGGTACAACTGATGCTGCATGAAAAAAAAAAAAAACGTGCCGGTCGAACTGTTCGTTTAGCTCATGTATAGAAGACAACTGCCTATCAATCCCTCTGTGTATATAGGACACATGCTGCAAAGATGCTCCGCCTAGTTGCACGCCAATGCACCACATTAGAGTGGAATTAACTGAATTTCGTGCATGCCCGTTTATACAACCTGTATACAACTTTAAGACTTCGACTTCCACTAAGACTTCCCCGAAGAGACGCGACCCTTTTGTGCAGGCTATGTTTGCGCGTCGGGTGTATACCAATGCCTATACGCGTTTCGCATAGGCATGGCTGACTTCGCAGCATGTGGCGATTGCGGCGACGAGGAAACCATTCGTCAGGTTCTTTGCCAGTGCAGGCAGTACAGTGTGCAGAGCCAATCGCTTTCCGGCGTGCTCTACCAGTTGGACGACCAGCCTCTGTCGGAAGAAAGAATTCTACGACATCGACACGGCTTATACCATCGCATGAGCTCGCCGTACAAGCGTTACTGCGCTTCTTGCGATCTACCGGCATTTGTGAACGCGTCTAACGGGACCGCCCTTCCTGTTATCTGTCCTTCTTCTTTCTCTCTTTCTCTCTCTTTGCTTTCTTTCAAACCCCTATTTCCTCCTCCCCAAAGCAGGGTAGCAAACCGGAAACACGCATCTGGTCAACCTCCTTGTCTTTACTCTCTCTCTCTCTCTCTCTCTGCATAAAAAAATTTCAGCTCGACTCCTTAGGGTATCGCCCAGCCTTAGACATCCCGCAACGACAGCGAATACCTAACACTATCCGGACCAAGATAATTATCCCCCCGCTTCCGAAAAACATGAGCACTGAAAACAGCGGTAGACGCAATGCTACAAAAACCAACCCGCCATATACGTGGATGCTGCTCGCACCAGTGATGGTCGACACACCATAGCCGTCACTAATGGTGACGGGCACACCATCAGCTGTGCGACGGTAAACACATCTTCCATTGTGGAGGCGGAAGAGGCCGCCATCGCCATGGGCACCTCCATTCCGGGCACCAAGATTATTATATCCGACTCGAAAACAGCGATTCGTAACTACACCTCAGGTTTCATTTCCCCTCGAGCATTCAGGATAATTAACAAAAACCTCAATCAATTGAAGTTGGTGTGGGTACCCGCTCATGCGGGCAACCCTGGCAATGAGGCCGCCCACCTAGCCGCCCGAGCAGCTAGTAACCGGGAGGTGGGCTTGCCCGACGGGGTTGACCGACATGAAGGTATCCACACCTACAACGATATGACCGTTTATTACCGCGAATCCAGGCGAATATATCCATCCCCGCACGAGACACTGACAAGAATACAGGCCACTAACCTCAGGAGAGTACAGACTAGATCTGTACTTAGTCCAAAAAGGCTAGCTGCAGTGACCGGTGGTGAATATCCACCAAACTGCAAACATTGTAGCTGTCTCCTTGGGGACCAAGATCACATCTTGTGGGGATGCCAAAAGAACCCTCCCCCGAGAGAACTCTTTAGGCGAGCTCCCTCCCATGACGAGTGGGAGAAAAAGACGAAAACTTCCAACCCGCAAGACCAGATACATGTTGGCGGAATGGGCTGATAGCGTCGCGGCAAAGCAGACGCCACGCTAGCCCACACCGCTGGGAAAGAAAGCTCCACTAAAACTTGACAATAAAAGTTTTCTCTCTCTCTCTCTCAGCTGCTTAAATACCTTTATAAACTTGCTTAAATACCTTTATAGACACAAAAAATAAAAACAAAATTCATTGGCGTCCTCAAGCGCAAGAAATTGGGATGATATTAAAAAGACCGTTAGTGCTTTCTTCCTAATGTTGCTTTTTTAGTTATTCATATATGAAAAAACCATGCTATCTTTTATTTAATTAGTGTGGGTTTTCCGAAAGGTTTCTGCTAGCGTGGTTTCGTTACTGAAATGCGAAGAATGTCACTTATTTCTTTCCAAAATACCGGCGATGCCCAGATGGTGAATATGTGGGCTCTTTGTCGACGTGCTCAGTCGTTGCTTCCTTTTCTCGTTGTCAATAATTGTACGCTGCGTAGCTAAAAAAAATTTTTTGTGTCACACACGCTGCAACCTAAGGTTGATTAGAATCGCTAATTTCAGCGTTTTGGATCTCTTTCGGCACCTGACAAAACTTTTCGAACGAATTCACTGAACTACGACCTGTCTTAATTGCCATTTAATTTTTATTTTATTCCTCACATGACAGGGACATGGTTATTGAATGCATGTGTCTAGAGCAGTTTTACAAAAGCATCCCCCAAGCTGTGAAACTGTGGGTGCAAGACAGAGGGAATGTAAACACTGTGGAAACGGCGGCTGAAGTAGCCGAAGAGTACGCAACGCGTAGAAAGTTGAACGCCGAGGACGGAAACTGGGACGGTCGAAATGGACCACGGAAACCATTTCCGTTCAAAAAGGATTCGCAGACTAGACGATCGGAGCCTGTAGACGTGGAGGAAAAGCCCGCAGAAAAGAGCGAGGAGAAACTTAACGGAGAAACCGCACAAAAAGAACAGAAAAGAAAATTCGAATCTTTTAGACCAATTCGCTGTTATAAATGCCACAAACTGGGACATATAGCTGTAAACTGCGGGAAGCCTAGCGTAGTTTTTTCCTACGTGGAGGAAAAAGACGAGAATATGGAACTTTAAAGTCCATATCTTCACGACCTGCAAGTTAATGGCAAACCATGCCGAGTGCTGAGAGACAGTGCCGCCACGATGGACATTGTCCATCCGTCTTACGTGACGGTAGATGACTTCACCAGAGAAGTAGCATGGATCAAACAGGTTGTAGAACACAGCGTGTATCTGCCTATGGCCAAAGTCAAAATCAGTGGACCATTCGGGGAGCTAGAGACTGAGGCTGCAGTTTCCAAATTTTTGTCACTGCAGTACCCTTACATCTTTTCGAATCGTTCGAATCAGTTACTGCGTGACAAAGGGCTCAAACTGGGAGAGGGCATAGTACAGGCATTGACCCGAGGCCAAGCTCGTAAAATCGCGTAGCTTTCGGCTGAAATTGCACAAGCTGCTCCAGCGGAAGCAGAAAAGGGGATAACTTCAATACCCGAATCCGAGCAAGGCTCGAGGGATGAAAAATCAGTCGAGGAGAGCCTGCCAGCTGACCAGCTCAATGAGAGCGTATCACTAGAGTGTCAAAGTTCAAGCTTGCAGGAAGAGCAAGCTGACGCAAACGCAAGCGAGACAGGATCGTTATTATCACCGGCCTCAAAGAACGTTGATCAGCTCTTACGTGTGGATAGTCACTGGCAGCCGAGCAAAAGAATGATGAGAGCTTAGCTAAATTACATCAGACAGCCAAAGAAGGCATTGCTAGACGCAACGTGACTATACATGAGAGAGGAGGATTGTTGTATCGGCACTGCAGAGATCGAAAGGGTAGGATTTTATATCAGTTAGTCGTACCTACTAAATATAGGGAGGACCTTTTGAGTCTCTGTCATGGAAATGGGTGGTCCGGCCACCTAGGCATAAACAAATCAAAGGTAAGATTGCTTATGGAATACTACTGGCCTGGCTGTTTAAAGACGTAGAAAACTTTGTAAGATCATGCGACGCCTGCCAGTGCTCGGGTAAACCAGGAGAGACATGGAAAGCTCCACTAAAGGTAGTGCCCTTAATAACAGAACCATTCAGACGACTTGTGATAGACACGGTAGGGCCTCTACCAAAAACAATATCGGGTTACAGGTACTTGTTTACCATGCTGTGTCCGGCTACAAAGTTTCCAGAAGCAATCCCTCTGAAAGAGCTCAGCTCCATCGAAGTAGTAAACGCGCTTTTGACAGTGTTTGCACGAGTAGGGTTTCCAGCCGAAATTCAGGCGGATCAAGGGTCAGTATTCACGAGCGCACTGACTTCCACATTATTGCAAAAGTGCGGGGTAAAGTTAATACACAGTTCTGTCTATCACCCTCAGTCAAACAGTGTAGAGAGGTGGCATCCAGTGCTTAAGCGAGTTTTGCGTGCGCTCTGTAACGAGCTCAAGGAGGACTGGGAGAACTGTCTGCCGGCCACTTTGTTTGCTTTGCGAACGGTTCCACATGAAGCGACAGGGTTCTCGCCAGCAGAACTAGTGTATGGGAGGACACTCCGTTCTCCACTGAGAATGTTAAGAGAGATGTGGGAAGAAAGAGGAGAGAGTCCAACAGTGGTTGAATACGTTCTAAATTTGCTGGAACGGCTAAGCGCAAGCCAAGAACTAGTCGGAAAGAAAATGCGAGTAGCTGAAAAGAACGCCAAATTCTATTGCGACAAAAATGCGAGGCTTCGTACGTTTAACGCCGGAGACCAGGTAATGATCCTCAAACCTTCAAGAAAGAACAAGCTTGAAGTTCACTGGGACGGGCCCGTTAAAGTGTTGCACAAACTTTCAGATACTAACTATGCTCTGAAAATGCCCGGTCGCAGGAAAGAGGTGAGGATATATCACTGAAATTTGATGAAGCCGTATATAGAGCGGAGCGGAGTCGTTAACTATACCATAAAAGAGCAGGGTGGCACTAGTACCAAGTTTAAGGAGTATAGGGCGACCTCCAACTCTGAAATCGGCCTAGAAGAAGTAGTGAAACATTCGGTAAGCTCGCACGCTCTAAGACCCGAGCAGCTAGATGAGCTAAAAGAGGTGTTATGGGAATATCTCGACAGATTCAGCGATCGGCCGGGTAGAACCGAACTAATAACACATGAAATAGAGCTGACATCAACCGACCCCATGAGATCAAAGCCTTACAGGGTGTCTCCAAGACGGAGAGAGATTATGGAGGCAGAGATACAGCGCATGCTAGAGTTGGGAGTTATTGAGCCGGCTGAGAGTGACTACACGTCACCGCTAATACTGGTAGGAACCCCTAACAAGGACCCTCGTCCGTGCGTTGACTACAGGGAGATAAATGCCATCACTAGGGATCAGCTGTACCCGATACCCAACATTGAGGAACGAATTGAAAGAGTTAGCGCTGCTAAATACATTTCAACTATAGATCTCGTGCGGGGGTACTGGCAAGTTCCCCTTTCAGAAAGTGCCAGCCGCTATGCCGCATTCATCTCACCTGTGGGCACTTTTCGCCCTCTCGCACTCAGCTTCGGGCTGGAGAACGCGCCGTTTAGCTTCTCTAAGTTAATGGATATTGTCCTAAAAGACTTGCAGGAGTTCGCCTTGCCATATCTTGATGATGTAGCAATTTTTTCGGACATCTGGGAACAACACGTATCGCACCTCAAACAGGTGTTCGTCAAAAAGTACGTCATCTCGGCGCAGAGCCATGTTGTGGGGTTCATTTTGCAGTTGCCTGTCCTTGTTCGATGTCTTGGGGCGGTGACATCATTACGCAAGTGGTTACTGCGAGTCAAGACATCACCCCCTGGCCACCAGCTGTTCTTTTCCTGCCGAGCGGTTATCAGCGCTGGACAGTCGAGACTTTCCGGGCCATGGAGGCACCGTTAAGAACGGCCCAGCTGAGGTGCAAGTGTTGCCAGCCATTGCGACAACGGGCGTCAACGCTTCCTGGAGCGCCGCCGCAAACCTCTAGCCACGGCGTCACTAAGTCGCCATTGTGACTGAATGCGTTCGGCGGGCCAACTATTGTTACCGAACCCACCAACGCCGCCCTGTTCTGCTATGAGTGGGGGAGTTGCCGCGGGAACGTCGACGAAGGCCCCTTCCCACGCGCCGACCAAGACGCAGGACAATGGCTACCCGGGCAGCTACTTGGGTCAGCTCCGAATTCTACGAAGCCCCTCCGACGTCGGCTCCGGACCGTGCACCTGCTCGTGCGTGTGTGTGCGTGCGTGCGTGTGCGTGTGTGAATTGCGAATTAGGCGACGCGGAGCTCATTAGGTGCGCCATTTTCTTTTCTGTAACACGTGCCAGCGAGATCTCTTCTTTTGTAGCGTTCAGATCAGCGTGCGTGCGTGCGTGCGTGCGTGTGCGCGCGCGCGCGCGTGTGTGTGTGTGTGTGTGTGTGTGTGTGTGTGTGTGTGTGTGTGTGTGTGTGTGTGTGTGTGTGTGTGTGTGTGTGTGTGTGTGTGTGTGTGTGTGTGTGTGTGTGTGTGTGTGTTTAGAATGACTGGACTTCTATGCACTTCTCTTTCGTTTAAATGTGGCTGTGCATTAGCTAGCTAGGTTGATACTACATGAATGACATTTCGGCCATGCCCAACTCAATCATATAACATTACTTTGCTATAGCTCACTGACTTCATGCATCCTGTGCAAGCTTCTTATTTATGTAGGGCAAAGAATAAAACGAAAATGCATGCATAAATGATGTTGACAGCGCCAAACGTTCTCAAGGCAATCATCCTTGATTGTCACCGTTGCTGAGAAAGGAAGCGTGTGTGTGTAGAATGTGTGTTTAGTGTGTGTGTTTAGAAGGCGGCGTGTTTAGAATGACTGGACGAACGTTTCCGTCCCCTTGGAATCAAGGGGGGACCGAGTGGATATAAACCGCTGTTGTGCGGATGCTTGAGACACTTTTCTTAAGCAGTCATGTTGGAATGAGACACTCTCTTTAGCAGTGGTGTTAGACTGACTTACTTTCTCTCGCAGTCATGCTAGACTGATGAACTCCATGTAAATAGTGTGCATAAACCCGTATGCTTCGTTCTCGATGAGAAGCAGTCCTTCCCTTCATCAACGTCCTCAGCGTGGATAAGTTGGACGACGGCATGGGCCAGCTACCTTCGAATTCATGCCGTACTCCAATCTTGACAAGGGGTTACGAGCGATGGGATTGAGCCCCCACTCCTGACAACGTCTCGGCGTTTCCTTTGCTGCTCTCTCTTTCGCGACAACTGCAACCAAACGTCTTAAAATGTCATTCGGCAACGCTTATCTCGCCACTCTCGTGAGCTGTAACTACAGGTCAAAAGGCCATGAATCTCATTCGGATAGCAAATGTAGTTCCGCGTCAACGATAAGTCGAAGCCACGTTATAGTTTTGACGCAGAATCAAGATAAATTTGACTGCCTCTAGCCAATATAGCAGGTGGTACTGTTGGAAGTGACCGTATCAAAGTAGCATTCTACGTCGTTTGCGGGATATAAGGATGCTATATTTAACAAATAAGGGGCGGAGAAAATAGTAATCAACCATGTTTACCTCCAAACAGCACCTATCGGGCGACGTTTCCAATGCAGGCATTTCCTTCAACATATAAACCAATAACGTTGCAGTCTGTAAAAAAGCAAAAAAAAATTTAAGAGCAGTAGCATTTGCAACCCTCATACATAACCTTGTGGGCTGGCCGCATAAGCAAAGACTTGCCAATTGCTGCATAAAAGAAGACAGAACGGGGGATTTCTGATCCAATATAATGTAACGATTCTATTACAATCCTTTTCCTTCTCGCGCTTCGTCAGTGGTCCGAGAAGCACACCAGCCGTTAGCAACAGGAAACAAAGATGTACATAAAAAGGAAATCTACAATAACCGTTAGATTAGGCCAGTCCAAGAGAAAGGACCGTGACTTTTGCAGCCTCAAGCCGCCGTAGACCTCATTTCGCTAGGCTCTGACAGAGCTGATCAGTGCACGCGGAAGACGAATATTGTTCACCGTAGCACCCGTCACACGTTGTCCTTTGTGCTTTGTATGGTGAAATCACCTGATATTTAAAACATGAAACAGCGGACAAGGTCGTGTTGGATGACTTGCGTAGGGAGTCATCTCATTGCCAGAAAGCGGTGCTCGGGCAGAGCTATTGCCCGCAGCGTGCAACGGCGAGATTTTGCTGCAGCCCCTTTTCACGTATACACACATGGCGCTCAGCACCACCAGCCAGCGGCGGTCCACTTGTGTGACAATTGTCAGAGCTTCAGTGTTTATTACCGGCGCTTAGAACAGAGGTTTGACGTCAACAACGGGAATACTTTAGCTGGATAAAATTTGCACCTTGCGAATTAGGCGACGCGGAGCTCATTAGGTGCGCCATTTTCTTTTCTGTAAGTAACACGTGCCAGCGAGATCTCTTGTAGCGTTCAGATCAGTTGTACCGCTTTTGTATTGCTTCTTTGTTTTACGAGTGTTCTCAGTAATGTGAGCAGTGTATCACACTTATCTATCGTTATTCGGATCGATGAGTGGAAAGACTCGTGCAACATTATACAAAAGAAATGTCACTTGAAGATAGTCCACGTTTTGAAGCGCTCGTTTCCTGGTGGCAGTCTCGGCTAACGTAATATTCTTCATGCCGACTCTGTGCAAGGTTTCTCGTTGAACTTTCATTGTGTCATGAATCACGTGGTTTCTCATCACAAAACGCTACGTACTGCTTCATTAGGCTCGAAATTCCTAGCTTAAGTAAGGACTTGCTCATTTACATTGAGGAAACTTACCCAAGTGTCTTTATAATGATGGCAAGGAGAAGAGTGAGAAACAAATGGGCATGTCATAAGACTCATTCCTGAGCACACATAAGTAAGGTAGCCATAATGTTTAAACTTCGTAACTTCTTCGTAATATTAGAAGCTTCAGTTCTAAGGCACTCTCGACAATTTATTGTCACAGACGAGGAGCCAAGGCAATTATTTAACGCAGACAATGATAATAAAAGAAAGCGAGGGGATAGCCTCAAATGTGTCAAAGAAAAGCCACGCATAATTTAACACAGACGTGAATCATCTGAAACTGGGTCAGAAATGAGCGTGTCCAAAGGATTACTGCTCTCGTAACCAGTACTATTGTAAGCGGCCTAAGATGCACGTTTACGTTATAAAACTCTCTCGTTGTCTGTGATGGACTTGTACAATGCACTCCATATAACGCAATAAAGAACTCTGAAGCCAGTGGCTAAATGAAGGAACCATCAAACTGTCTATAGCGACGCAAAGAAAAGGTGCATGTTGGTATGGCCCGGCCATCGTCCCGCATTATCCTACGGAGATAACGCAATTTTCAAAATAAAAAGCAGCGTCAATCATGCCGAAAATGTAGTCGAGAAAACATATCGTAGCTTCGCAAAAAAAAAAAAGATAAATAAACTCTGAAATTAGCGAATGATAAGGCAGCCAATGCCGGCATTTATTTGCTGTGACATTGTAAACACGACGCGTTAGCGCTAGTAAGCCACAGGAGCTCCCATTGTCGTCTCAACAAAATTAACTTACTACCGTGGCACCAACCGAAGGAACCAGTTCACTTGCATCAGGCACTGTGCACGCACAGTGCATGAAGCAATGCCAGGCGCCCGTTCACGAATGCGCAATTCGTTTCTGCAGCACACGTTGTGGCGATCGTTTGGCCTGACACTTTCTCCCCACCAGTCTTTCTTTTTTTCCCGATGTTTGGAGCGACGACATGCTCCGAGCGCGTGCTCCCTGACCCCCCCTCACCTGCCAGCGGGGGCGCGAGTTTCAAAGCCAGGGGACATGGATGTCCGGTCACTCACCCAGGCGCCAGGCAGCTGCGCAGCGTGCGGCATGGGCCCCGTCTGCGGCCGGCGCAGCAACAGTTTGGCGTGCCGACCCCCCTCGACCGCTCAGCGACTGACCCAGCGTCCGGCGAGAAGGAGCGCGCCTTTTGCACGGGGGGCCTTCCTTCGGAGTCCGCAGAGGGAAGCCGCCGGCCGCATGGCGTTCCCCCGCCGCCGGAGCCCTGGGCTTCGAATGGGGCCCGCCGATTGGCTCGCGCTAAACGCGCGCATGCGCGTCCTGGCGCGCGGTAGCCGACGCTCGCGCGCCCGCGCGCTCTTCGTGACGAGCGGGAACAAGAGCGCGAGCTGTTCCTCGCGCTCTTTAGCGCGCCGATATTTTTGTTTCCTTGAATTCGGTCGCTTCTGGTGAACGCTTGGTCGTTTGGAGGCGTAATTACACAAGAAGCGCTTCCGTAAGGACACTTGAGGCGCCCGCGGCTGGTCAGTGTCTTGTTATAGCGCGCGTCCACGCCCAAGCATTAGCTGGTGCAGTTTGCGCGCGCGTAACTGCAAATCTTGGCGGTTTACTAGAAACAGGGGAGTGAAAAAAAAACTATCTTCCGGCCCCCACTCATTTTTCTTTTTTCCTTTTGATGCCGCTTCTGTTTCTCCTGCGCTCGGGCTAAATCAATTTGGGGCACTCCATGTGATGAAACACAGATGAAATGACCTTTATAAGTAAATATAAAGGATCAAGCAGAGCAAGAAAATAAAGAAAAAGACGACTATTTCGAGTGCAGCAGCCTCTCGCTTAATCCTGAGCCTTAGAGTCTGATTAGGTTATCACGTCGTATGGAAGAAACATGACGCGTAGCCTTGCGGTTCTGTCTCTTATTTCTCTCTTTTTTTTTAGCTCTCATCCTAATCTGAAAACAATTCCATGTCAAAATAATCTATCTGACCTTTTTATCACGTATTTGCAGCATTAATTAACTGAAGCATGCTAATAGACACACACGGACAAGTTAATTAAAGCTTCGATGAAGTCTGCCACGTCCTGTCTTCGTAGAGGTGATGGTGTCCGTAGTGTAAAAATGGGTGTGCGATCGCGCACAAGTGGACAAACGTGATAAATATGCCCCCACCAGGACACCGACGAGCTGCCCGTATACGCTGTCGTCCCGAATATTTAGATAGTGGGATACAGTACTAATTGTTGAGTATTAACATCAGGGAGATTCATGCGAAGTGAGTCGCGGGCAGCGTCATTCTCGACAGGGTTAGCGCTTGTATGACTTCGACGCAATCTCGAAGCATAAATGCGGCTACTGCGATGGATCGAAAGCGAATGTAAGGCTTGACGAGTGCTCACGCGTCAATGACTCTTCCAGTAGTGCACGGAAAATTAGTGTATATGTGTTTGGTGTCCCGAGAGGTTATAATGAATGTCGCAATGAAACAACGTACACATACTGATTACGCTTGCACGGTGCAGGTGCTTTCTTCAAAATTCCTTATCTGTTTACAGCAATAATAATAATAATAATAATAATAATAATAATAATAATAAGAATAATAATAATAATAATAATAATAATAATAATAATATAATCATAATAATAATACTTGTGTTGAAGACAATCGACACCATGTGTCGACACAGTGTGGTCGCCGTGGCCGAGTGTACCTAACCAATGGTTTCGTACTTGGCAGTAGAACGTCATATCTAGTCAACTACCTTGACATGCAATCGACATTACTGTGTATTACCTCGTTTCAAATGCGCAGGATTGCAGTAGCAGAAGTAATAAGCGTGGCTATACCTTAAGGAACACAGAAGTTCGCTCATCCAAGTTTAGCAGCCTCGTACTGTAGCAATAGAGAAAAATACCGTCTATCTCGTGTCCGGAAGCATATACATGGAAGAGCGAAATCTCCCGTTCCGGGTTTGGCTGAATATTATGATCCTACAGGGCGCTGTGGCATAGACCAATTGCAACTCTTATGCCTACCCAATGCTGCTGAAGGCGATCAGCCAATGGTCTGCAGATAATTACGGGTGCAAGCCTGTCTTCCACTGGGCCGGTGCCGACCACACGACCGAAGGCAGAAAGTCTCCGAAGTGGGATATGCTTTCAAGCAGGAAACACGCCAACAACTTCCCCAACTCAGCGGACCATGGGTATGTGCTTTCCATCCATGCCGCGTTTCCTTACATTTTGCTTTCGCCACATGCCTCCAGGAGTGCGCATCAGTAGCAAAGCTGCGATTATTGTCAGTACTTTCTCATAAGTGAGCGCACGGAGTCCGCGCTGCGGTAATAAGGAGGTTTCATTTGCCCGGACCTATGCACGTGGTCACGCTTATATTATTTTCCCTGTCATATTCTTTTTCGAACGCGACGCCGGAGGAGCAGCAGCAGCGCGGGAAAAGGGGAAAAGGCGCAATTGACTGTGATGACTTATGCGAAGAGGGAAATGGTGTAGCCAGATCAGAAAGCGCGCCGAGTCTGTGGGCGGCCTCACCGGCTGTCCGGCTACTGTGATAAGGAAGTTGGCCGACTGTCAGTGACACGTCGGTGTAGCGCGAAATGGACACTGACCTCACCAAGACGTGATGCTAGCAGTGGAAATCAAGCGCGAGAGAGCCTTAGAGGTTGAAACCACAGCTAAACACGTCCTGTGAGCTTTGTAGTACATTGACCGGGTGCCGACTGCCTCGAGCTGCTGGGTAGCCGCCTCTTGGAAGCTCGCGCTCACTTCTGTTCCCGGCGTCACTATGGCGTAGCCTCGTTCACACTCACTCTCTCCCCCGCCGTAAGATTCCTGGCGCACTTGACGCACTTTCTCGCAATCACGGCTCGCCACTTCGTCCAGCGACACGCAGCGCGCGCCCAGAACTGCTCTTTGTAGCGCTATCTGGGAGGCTTACGACCATTCGGTACGACGCGAGTATTGTTGTTAGGAAGTAAATTGTTTCTCTAGTTTCCTTAGATTTACAATACTCTGGCAACAGGCCTTTTCTGGCTAACACACAACGAAGACTGCAAGCCTCTCAGTCCCCGCGAGTTGATTAAGTATACATCATGCTTAATAGCTGTCATGGTGGTTCCAAACCAAATATTCGTTTCGGTTAACTAAGCCAGCTTACTTAACACGAGTATCCCACTGGTCTTGTAGCATCAGCATACTTAAGCTGAACTATTTGTTGGAGAAAAATACAGGGTACTGAATATTCAGCTGCGCGTGTTCGAAAAAGATTTTGCGCTCACCGCTGCACTGTTCGTGCTTGAATTTTGCAGGACGATCGCATTTTGGCGTCGACTTCGTTTAGTATAAAACTTGGCATAGGTAATTGCCTGGATTTAGCATAAACTTGTTTCGCCGCCTCCCGTCAGCTGCAGAAAGCAGCGTTTCGGGGAGGGCTGCCGCCAGGCTGTCGCGTGTTGTCCGCTCCTGAAACAGGCGACTGCCTGCCCTTTTTTTTTAGAAGCACATACATTTACTTAATTTTTTTATCCTATATTATCAATCAAGTGTAAAGGGGTAGCTATCGCCACCATCAGGCGACAACAACTCCTCTATTTATTTTGATCTCAATAATAAAATAAAAACTTCTACTCCTTTATTAACTTCTATGTTCAGGAAGCATTAAAGAGTAAAATTCTGGGCGACACGATGGCAAAAGATCATACACAGCCATGCTGCTTAGAACATATCAGAAGCGACGAGACACCCAGCACTATGCGACACGTGTAAGCATAGACCCTTTTGACGGCGGTCTCATGGGCGTCGCCATGTTTGATCACGTGGTGATGCGTCCATTGCTTGACTCAGCTGCCTCCGTTGCCTCGATGTTGACAATAGAAGTGCATGACGCCGGTGCGGCTTAACAAATATGTGTTTCGGCAGATATCGTAGACGGTGATTGGGTTGACAACACGAAGCTTACGCCACACCTTCAGAGGACATATAAGCGCTTTCGGTGTTCATTACAGTTTGTCCAAACAGCACGAGCAACGTATACGGTGATTGGGCTATAAGGGCGGCTAGAAATGTATTCCAAGCTGTCCAAACTTTGCACCTCTAAAATTAATCAGGATCAGTGTGTTTTGCTTATCGTTATTTATTTGGCAAATACTTTGAAGCAGCGGTTTGTCTTGCTTCTGACTCGGTAAAGTTCCTTACTGCCGGGTCTGATTGTTTATTTTCTGCCTAATCACTCGCGGGTGTGCTCAGTAGCAATAGGTTTGTTCTTGCTGTGCAAGTGGCTCGGGAGCGTATACGTCCTGGATTTCGTAATAACTTGGAGCACAGACGTATTATTGCTAGTCACTCGTCTACTCTGTGAACCGTGACGAAACGGTTCAGCTTAGAATATTCGCGAGTAGTCGGTGCAGTCTCTATCACCCATGCCGGCGCATTGATTCAAGTGTGCTCACATTCACTTTTTCTTGATGCATTGGCGATATAGTTTGCGTAAGTTTGCGTGTGTGTTGGGATGGATGTGTACAGAAAAAGTGCGAGAAACTTACTGTGCCTGGAAGCGGCGCTACTCCCTTTGTTCACTGTGTAACGAGCGGCGCTCGCTCTTGTCGACGTTCCGGGGTTGAGGTCCTTTCTTCGGAGGTTAGCGATACAACACTGACGGATGAGATAATCTTCTATCCTCGATGAAAGCCGTGCTTCACGATCGGGCCGGGAACACAGGCAGTCCTTATGTATACAGCTGTCTGTGAACGTGATCACACAGATTCCTTCCACTTCTTAATATGCCAGTCACTATTTTTGCAGCCAACTACAGCACACATCTGCCAGCTAACACTTCAGATCTTACAGCATGAATGGAGCGCAGTGCCTTAGCGAACACCCAGTTGCATTTCCGACAGCGGATCGCACAGCAGCAGCGCAGAAGCGGTAATGGTTTTGTATTCGTACGCTTTCGCTGAGGCAACGTATCAGCGACCTGCCGAAAGCGCCATCTCGTTTCTCTAGAGCAAATTGCCCCACAAAAAGGGCCTATACACTTTGCAAGTATATATAGCCATGCTCTGAGCCATGCTCTCAGGGCTACTCTGAGCCATGCTCTGAGTAGCCCGATAAGCAGCGGCAGCCTTTTAAGAAATTAAGACTAATTAGCTTGCGACTACCATATCGGTCTTCCTATATACTCGCGGGGGTGGTTCAGCTGCACGCAAATACTAATTAAGGTTAGCCAATACATGAAACAAACCTATTATGCTCATTTGACATAAAAATTGTAACAGCGGAAACACATGGAACCACAAAGTAACAAGGACGAAACACAAGCGCTTGTGTCTCGTCCTTGTTACTTTGTGGTTGCATGTGTTTGCGCTGTTACAATTTTTATGACAACTATGCACCAACTCGCCCAGAAAGGAGTTTTAATGATATTATGCTCACACTATTCATGGGAAAATTTTAACTTTACTACAGAGCCAATTGTGCTGGAACAACAACAACAAAAAAAAAAGAACGCCTCCCTTTCAGCGTAAACAGGAAGAAATCATTCTTATTCAAGAAATAATCTCCGTATTCTCCATTCAAATAGGTTTCCTGCAGCAAAAATTTAAAAAATGAAGGTAGAGTGTTCTCATTAACAGATCCATTGAACTTTTATTGAACGCTGCCCTCAATGACAAATTTATTGGGTCTATTCAATACGAGAAATTTGTGCATCCTACTCACTGCACTTATTACGAACTAAAACAGAACAGTTTCTTTTCATTTCACAGGTACTCAATAAACGTTTAATATAAAATCAAAATTAATTTTTTTATGCTGGGTATGGTGTTAAAATTGTAGTCTTCTTGTTTGCAGGAATAAATGGCACGAAGGCAACGTCGTCCTTTGGGTCCCAGGGACACAAGCAAACGGTGACGCAACTGCTTTTGCACGTCATCGCTCAGAAGAGCTGCAGCCACAGTGACCCTATCGAGCGCCATAAAAGGTGTCATTTGCCGCACAGTGCGGAGTGTGTATCGTCGCGAGCTCAGACATTTATGGATGATTATTGACCGAAAGGATGGACCAATGGTAATTGCCCTCCCATGGGCGCCACGGTTGTTGCCAAATGAGGAGTCTTTTCATTACAGGATTCGTCGGTGCAGTCACTGTTTCGCGCCTCTACGTGCAGTGCACGCTTTTCGCCAGAGTGTTTTTCACTACCGCGAATGCAGACTCGGTCGTGAAGAGCAAGCCATTCAATCTTGCAGAATCGGAGCGAGCGATCGAAAAATTATGTGACACGCTGCACTGTGGTGCCGCACGGTATGCGATCAGGCTCGGATGCCGTCCTGTGTCCTTTTTTTCTCGTCAACGTCTCCCTGGCAAGCCTACAAAACAGGAAACGGTGCCACTCGAGGAGGCCTGAGACAGCTGACATCGGCGTTTGGAGATTGTGGGCTTGCTAGCCCTTTGGATGTTAATCTACTGGAATACCCGCGACATAAAGCCGAAAGACGTCATTTGATGCGCGATCTAATCGCACTGAACCCTTAAGCCTCGAAAAGATTCCAGGTCCATGCCAACAGATACATTACAAAGACGAGGGCGAATGGCCCTCAAGATATTTCTAGAGAGAACTAATATTGTTGGAAATTATTGATTACAATTTGTATCATCCAATGTAAGCTGTGTGTGCTTCATTTAACCTTATTTTGTGTACCTTTCTGTTTCTAAATTCATGTTACTTTTTGTGACCTGACTTCGCATTTCCTGTCTTTACTGTATCTATGTGAGCTGACTTTACGTTCCTTTTGTGTTTTCTATGACCTCTGTTGTGACATGTCTCAAGTGCATTTATGTGAGCTGACTTTACGTTTAATTGTGTTTTAATAAAATTAGGGGCTTTTATGTGCGAAAGCCACGATCTGCTTATGAGGCAGGCCGTAGTGAGGGACTCCAGAAATTTGGACCACCTGGGGTTGTTTAACGCGTACCTAAATCTAAGTATTACAGAGCTGCGGCCCAGATGACATACCCAATTCTTTCCTCGTTCGCTACTCCGTTTGGACAAGCAGATACCTCTCCGTTATCTTCCGTAAATCCTTATCCACCTCCACTGTTCCCCAATCCTGGAAGCTTGCTACGGTCATTCCGATATACAAATCCGGTAATGCTCAACTTCTGCAGAACTACAGACCCATTTCATTAACTGCCCACTCATGCAAGTTACTCGAACATATAATTTTTAAACACATCACGGAATTTCTTGAAAGCCACAATATCCTATCCAATTACCAACATGGTTTCCGTCGCGGATATAGCACCACTACCCAACTAATCGAATTCACGCACGATATTTGTCAGTTATTAGATTTAGGCGGACAGATTGACGGCATTTTTGTTGACTTATCCAAAGCTTTGGACACCGTCCCACACCCAAAACTCCTCTGCAAGCTTAACTCCATTCTAAATAACCCTTCTCTGGTTGGTTGGATACATAGCTTCCTAACCAAACGTTCTCAGTTTGTGCAATTTAACGGCTCTATTTCCTCTCCTGTTAGTGTTTCATCCGGCGTCCCACAAGGTTCCGTTTTAGGCCCGCTTCTTTTCTTATTATATATTAATGACTTGCCGCATTGCGTGTCCGTTAGTATTCGTCTTTACGCTGATGATTGCGTCCTCTATCATAGTATTAACACACCAATGGATCATGATTTACTTAATGACTCATTTGCAAAATTTTGTAGGTGGTGCAAGGAATGGCAAATGAACATTAATTTCTCTAAAACAGTTTCCATGTCCTTCTCCAGACGCCCATCTCCATCACTTTTCACGTACACTTTCCATGGTCAAGATTTAAAAAGAGTAACCGAATTTAAATACCTTGGTCTTCATTTCTCCCATGACATGTCATGGTCGAAACACATTGACATCATATGTAACAAAGCTTTTAGACGTCTCGGTTACCTCCATCGTTCACTGCGTAAGGCTCCAAAGGATACCAAACTGATGACGTATAAAACACTTATCCGCCCCATTCTTGATTATGGCTGCATCATATGGAATCCTCATAAGAAATCCGATATTAAAAAGTTAGAATCAGTCCAAAAGAAATCAGTGCGCTTCATTTTTCGCAACTATAGCCGAGATTTTTCCCCTACTTCCCATTATACAGCTACAGGTCTTACAGTTCTTTCATCTCGCCGCCGCTTAGAATGCATGAAATTTTTACACACGCTGATTCATTCTGAGCGCCTTGATACACTAAATAATTATTTGAACTTTAGTCCACCTTCTATCACTAGCAGTTCTCATAATCTCAACCTTATCCCTTTCTTTTGCCGAACGGAGATGTTCAAGCACAGCTTCTTTCCACTGGCCATTGAACTCAGGAATGCACAGCCTGGAAGCATCCGCTCTTTACCTATGAAAGAATTTTTGAAAGCAATTACATATACTTGATATTCATATTTTTTTGTGCCTGTATCTTGTTTTCTTGCTTTCCCTTTTTTTTCGCTACCCACTCCTGCAATAGCCTCACCGAGGCTGCAGTATGTATAAATAAATAAATAAATAAATAAATAAAATATTGAAATGTATAAATCCGAAAAAAAACGGAAATGGAACCGGGACGAAAAACCAAGCCTCGGGCGCCTCGGTTCCAATTCTTGCTTACTGCGGACGAAGTTACAGCCTGTTGCAATCTCAGCGCTGACACCCGTTGTTGCAAATGGGTCGCAAGCCCCAAGGGTAGCGTTGGCCTGGCGGCCTGGGGCACAACTGGAAGCATCCGAAGGTCCTGGCAAAGCATGAGTCGACTGCTAACAGAACAACTTGTTTATTCTAGCATCGCAAAAGAGCGGCCGGTCAGATCGACCGAAGTGGAGAGACGGGCGAGCACGTTACTCAACAGAAGAAATCGGAGCCTCTCTCGGCGTCCGGGAGCAGCTGCTTTTATACTCTCGGAGTCGAGGGGGAGAAGGAACGCCTCGTCAGAGGCGCACGTGATGCGGGGCACGGACAGGCTGAGAGACACGTTGAGACGAGTGTAGTGACGCATCCGCCGGGCCGGCGCCGGTCAGACCTCCTCGCTTCACACTTGGGGAGCTCCTCTCCCCGGCTGCCGCGCTTTGACAAGCGTGGGCACCAACATGCACACACGCACACACGAATACACGTGGCATTGAAACATGCCTGGACGCGCTTGGCAGGAGGCGTTACGGCAGCGTTGAACGGGCCAAAATGTCCGCCGCTTTGAATGAAGCCCCGGCGTCCGTTGCATCCGCGCCGGCTATACCGCGCGTCGTAGGCGAAACGTAACAAGCCAAGTTCGTGTTTGAGGATCCGAGCGCAATCATTCACAGCAGCTGGTGGTGGCCAAACCAACATCGCTCGAAACCGCCATGACAACTGTCAAGCACAACTTGCACTGATGAAGTTAGCAAGAGTGAAGTTTGGAAGCCCAATGCGAAGCGTTTACAATACAGTTGTACGAAGAGTCCTCAACAACGTACAAATACTAGTCGCCGTCCTTTTAAAGGGGCCTTGACATAGTCTACAGACCAGTGTTGCGAAGTTACCACTCCAAAGTTGGAATGACTCCGGAAAAATTCCAAATTTTTGCGACCCCGGAATGGAATGGCTACAACGCTTGGAAGAATGGAATGGGAATGGAATTAAGCGCCTTTTTCAGGAATGGAATAGGAATGGAATGGAATGGTCTTTTTCCGAAAATAGAGCGCTTTTTCGTCTGCGCGTTATTTTTTGTCAAAATATGCAGAAGGACCAACCAGCCCACGTTCAAGCATTAATAAGTCAGAGTCTCGAATTTAACAATAAAGCAGTATTTTTAATATGGCTTGGCTGATTACAAGCACGGTACATTTGTAAGCAACGCGCCTAATACGTTTCTGTCCTTATAGACTGAGCTGCTCCGAAGTTTGTCTTGATTCTTCGCGTAACCGCGGTTCTATGCCGTGAACTCCGGAAGTGGCATACTCCCCACCCCCCTCCCCCACCTTACGTCTTGCTAGTTTTTTTTTTTTTTTTAACTTCGGTGGCGCCTTCGCCCCGGCCACCTGCTGTATCCCCACCTTTCACTTCTTTCTTTTTGATTCTGTCGCCGTCGTCGACTCGGACGCATATTTGAAAAAGCACTTCTCTAAGTTGTGATGGGTATTGACTCTAGCGCGATGATTGTGTTCACTGCAAGCTTTCACATAAAAGCTTGTGCGCTGTCTCACCTCTTACTCCTCCTCGCCAACCCGCCCCCCTACTCTTTTGCACTACTGTCCCCCCTGTCGAGACATACAGACGCCTTTGCCCGAAACTCTGTCGACCTATCGACGAAGGTCTGCAGGTCAGCACAGCACACAGTCGTGCGCGATGAACTGCGCGCACTCTTCCTCCATACAGAGAGAGAAAGAGAGAGAGAGAGAATAAACTTTAGCATTGGTTCGGGAAGCCAGCCGAAGCAGGAGAAACCACGTAACTGCGGCCATGGCGGCGCCTCCCAGAGCCCCGACGCGACATTCAAGCCGAAAAAAACCCACGTTCGCTGTGTTCTAGGGAGCTCTGTTCTAGGGGGAGGAGGGCGGGGGGAGGACCGGGTGGCGCCGCTGCCGTGCTGGCGCCTGTTGGCGGCAAGAGAAGTCCAACTGTTCATATAGTAGGTCGCTCATACTGTAATTGCTAGACAATGGCTCGAACATGCTCCTCGGCTTTCTGTGGTACCGCCACCACCCTCCGTTCCAGATTTTTATTGAAAAGAAAAAGCGCTTCCATAACGAACTGCCACACTGGCTCCTGCGCCCAGCGGCTAACGCACGCAGTAAGTCCGCCAACATTGCCCA
Organism: Dermacentor andersoni; assembly: GCF_023375885.2. NCBI lineage: Eukaryota > Metazoa > Arthropoda > Arachnida > Ixodida > Ixodidae > Dermacentor > Dermacentor andersoni. The sequence continues at coordinate 237,597,132 of NC_092814.1, forward strand.
TAGGAAACAAGTTTTTGAAATTACCTTGAAGAAAACAAAGGAACTGCACGCTGCAAGCCTTGCTCCGAAACTATACATGCTGTAGTCGGAGTTTCATTTAATTTGTTTCGGCACCTAAAAGGAAAGCACGAACGTGAGTACATGCAACAAGAGAAAAGGCTGGCAAGCCAGCCGAAGATAACGTCTGCCTTCACCGCTGGGGGCAGCTCAGTGCCTGTTCATCGAAAGGCTGCTCTTGACGACGCCTTAATCAACATGATTGGCACTGACATGGAGGAGCCCTTTCCTGCTGTCGAGAATGAGGGATTGAAACAATTCGTAACTGTAAGTTTGACAATATTATAAGCCAACTTTTCATCAAGATAACTGCTTTGTATTCTTATAAGTTCAGGTCGCCGTCCCGGGCTACAAGTTGCCATTGTGGTATGACCTCAGAGAGGAGTTCCTGCCCGGGAAAGTACCAGCGCAGCAGACCAAAATATCATCGTCTTTGGCGGAAGCGGAGTACGTCAGTATCGCAATAGACGTGTGGAGGTCGCTGTTTACGGAGGGTTTTCTGGCTGTCAAAGCAACATTCGTGGACAACGACTTCATGGCTCACATGTACCTCCTCAGTTTCACTCGCCTGACGGGGAGCCACACACCTGTTCGGATCCGCTCCGAGTGTGACGCTGCGTTGCTGCAGTGAAACATCACTGAGATGTATTTTCGTACAATTTTGCCTCCGTTAAGTGCTTTTATTTCATTTTCCAGGTCCTTCGCGAGGTGACAGATAACGCTTCATCAATGATAAAGGCATTTGCATTTACCGGTGGGAGAATGAAGAGGACGATGATGATGACAATTTCGACGACTGCCCGGAAAGCTTAAGCAAGGAGCTTTTAAACGAGTTCCATGAGTTGGAGCAATTTCGATTGTGCTGCGCCGCCCACAGCCTGCAGCTTGCCGTAAAAGAGGCTATTCGACAGGTATGAATTATTAAATAACATATTGGTTTCATCTCATGTGCATTGATACATCGTTCATTTATTACTATTTTCATGAATAATTATTTGGGCTGAGCTTTGTTGAATAATTGGTCATTAATGCATGGACAAAGAATGTATGAATATAATAATTACAGTTTGAAAAGTAAGGGCAGAAAACTGTGCTTAATACAGTTTCAGAGCTTTAAAGCTTTGTTATGCAACTGCCCCCCGCTCATGTTTAACCGAATTTTCCAGCGTGCTTCGTTTTTTCTTTTTATCTTGAGAATTCGTGCTGCATTTGCTGCCATGCTCGAGGTCACAAAATCAGCTTCCCATCAAATAGTGGCTGCGGATCATTTTTCTGCCACAGGCCAGACACAAAGCTTACGCGAGTTCGAGGTCTGCTCTCACCACGTCAATCAACCATTGTGAAATACCTCTAATGACAACCAAAACAAAACTGGCACATCATGTAAAGAACGCCCACGGCGTCCCGAAATTACACTTTAATATATTTGGATTTGGTTGATTCCCTGTTGAAGCTGTTTTTGTGTTATTGTATTTTGTGCTCCTAGCAATTTTTCTCCTTTCGTAATCTCCCTCTCCTTTTTTTTTTGGATTACACACCCCGCCCGGAGAAATGACATCCTGCGTACGTCACTCCTTTCTAGTGCAATTAGTTCTGCCAGTAAATACAGTTGCCTGGCATATAAGACCAGTCAGCGTGGCGGCAGTCTACAGCTAGTATGTTTATTTAAATTACGAAGCCCATTTCATTAATACCAGCCGTAGGGCCATAGCCAGTGCACTGCGTGCACGACATTTATTCATAAAAAACAGGAAGGTGCAGCCTATGCATTAATGCGCACTCAATTTATAGTAGGGCTGGATACAACGGCTGTGTCTGTCCCTGCTTTATTTTGTCTAATACAGTCTCGAAGAGTGTCAGTTTGTCGTCGAGTGCAATACGTTACAATTACATTGTCATCATTTTCTTTCTGAAACTCTATTTCACTGCATGTCTTCCGTTTGCGCTACCTGCACTTGCAGTGGCAATATTAACTAATTGTCGTCCTCGCTTTACTTTAGGACCCAAATGCCGTGGAAGTCGTACTAAAATGCGGCGCCATCGTCGCATCTATACGCAAGAGCACCGTTGACACGGAAGAAGTGTTGAATGTGGCCGGTCTGCATTTGGAATCTCCCAACGCGACGAGGTGGAACCTGCAGCTGTGAATGATCAGAAAGGTTGTTGCCACTTGTTCGAGACGTTCAGGCCTGACAGAAACATTGCACGCGTGCAAGAAGGCTAAAACGTCTAAATATGAACTGAGGCTGGCGACAGACTTCATTGAGCTTCCCTCCCCTGTAGAGGAAGCCACGGGGTTGCTTCAGAAAAGGCATGAGACAGCCGGGCTTTTGCTTCCCGCGTTGCGAAATATCGAAGTTTTCCTTGCGGAAATCTTAAGCAAAGGTACACTTCTTTGCAAAGAGGAGGCTAAAGGCCTACAGCATAGCCTGGAGAAATGGTTCGCAAGCACGTGGATTGACTTTTCTTTTTTGGTGGGTGCCCTCCTAGACCCAAGCTTTAAGTCTTCTCGCTGTTCAGCTACAACAGCCGAGCGGACGCGTTCTGCTGCGCTAGGAAGGGGGCCTCTTTAGGGTAGGACAGCGCCAGCACCGTTGCGAATGCAGACTCTGAAGCAGGGCCAAGTAGACTGGTGTTTAAGAACATCGGGCAAAATGAAAATGTCCACAAAGACGTGCCTGGATCCATTGCAGGGGAAATTTACGTTACAGAGGGAACTTGCGCAGACTGTTACGGTTGGCGCGTAGCACCCCGTGCAAAAGGGATTCTCGACCACCATGTCTAATTGAAACGAAAGGTGAATTGCCAATATTGTTGTTGTTTCGAGGGGTTGCCGGTGTGGCTGGCACCCCGCAGTGCTTACAGGCCCCTTTGTGTGTGTGCGACTTTAGAGGGACCCTTTCCTCGAACTGTTAAGCTCTACAAGAGAACATCCGCGAACCAGCGTCGCCTAGAAGAAAGGATCAAGCCACGACGAGGACTTACAACGTCAGCTGTGACAATGGAACCAGACGCCCTTTCCGCGAACCAGCAACGCGCGAAAGAGAAGTGATCAGCTGTCTGCGATTCCCAGGACCGCGGACTGCCGCCTGCGGGGGCACGCTCATGAAGATGTCAACTGGGACAATGGATCAGCCGCCTATCCACAACCAGACGGCCTTTCCGCGAACCAACAACGCGCGAAAGAAAAGAGATCCGCCACCTATCCCCGATCAAGACTCCGTGGGTTGCCCCTGCGGAGGCAGACTCGTGAAAGGTCTCCTGATCGCCATGGTCTACCGGACGCCTGCAGCCCGCCAACAACGCCACGCTACCCAGTAGTAACGCCGGTCGAGGTTAAAGAACCAGGCGTCGCAACGACTGGTGGCAGCGGTGGGATACGCTACCAAGGAGAACGCAATAAGACACGGTTAAGCCCCTGACCTATTGGAAAGCGAACGCTAGCCGCTTTCCCTTGCTTTCTCGCCTCGCAAGGACAGTTTTCACTGTGAATACGAGGTCAGCTGACGTGGAACGCGTGTTTTCTATGTCATCCCTGAAATTGGCTTTCAAGTACCTCTTTCGAGCAGCTCATGTTTGTGAAGTGCAACGCATAGTTAGGTACAAGGCAATTGTTTTATCTCACTTTTTGTTCATAGAACTAACCGTTGAAGCAGCCGTCATTACATTGTAGGAATGGAATTAAAGGAATGGACTTGAACTGCCCGGCCATTCCTGGAGTGGGAATGGGCTAAGTTTTTCCGTTCAGGAATTGAAAGGAATAGAATTGCGGCAAGTTCTAATTCCCTGGAAGGGAAGTGGAATGGAATGGGGGCGCCCATTCTGTAACACTGCTACAGAGATTTAGGAGCTTTACATTGCAACCAAAAATATATGATTACGTTCACATAATTCAGAAAGACGGAGCTCGGCAAGCCCTAATTTGACCAAACTTAAGTCATGAGCCCGAAGTTCGTCCTACCGGCATTGAACGCCATGTCGATGTTGAGCACGCGACGTCGAGAACCGCGGCGAACTGGCACATTGTCTGCAATGCAACGGCTACAGTGAGACAGGGGGCGGGAGGGGGATGTATAACATTTAACCAGTCATTTCAGTTCGATATTCCTTCTTGAGTCTTCCCAGCCGCTGACAAGTGCCGTCGCACACATTGTAGGCGAGCCCGACATTAATGCTAACGCGAACTATTGGCTGAGTCCCCGCAGTACCGCTGATGCATCAATCTGCCGCACGATACTCCGTTTAATACTTAGCCGGAAACGCTGTGGAAGCTATGCAAGTTTAGTGTGTTCATGGAAGTCTCACTGTGCGTGTTTCGCAGTGTAGTTGTATATATACTTATAATATTACAAGTGCAGTTTGTGGACGTATGGTTACGTCAAATCATGTACTGTGTATGTAGCTTTGTATGTCCAGTATGCGACGCACTCTGTTTTGGGCACGAGCGCAAGCGGGGCGTTGTGGTCATTGGTCGGAAAAACATGCCACTCCGCACGTACGATGGTATATGTGTTCAGGTCTGCGATATCTTCCTTATAATAATTAGGCCATATTTTGCGACATGAAAGCATCCGACTTAAGGTCGCATCGCATTTCACGCCACATACCTATATATTTCATTATTTGCAGTGCAATATTTTTTGGCTAATGCAAGCAGTGATAGAAGCTCCTCTAGCCTTCGTGGCCTTGCATGTTATGTGCGAAACGGAGTATAGGTAAGTAACGATACTGACATGACCTAAAGTGGAGTCAGTCGCAGTTTGGCCGGCTGGCGTGTCGATAACGCCGACATAAACAATGTGCCGATCATCATCGGTACGGTATACCCGGGCAAATCAGTCGCTGAGCTAAAACTTGGCAAGAAACAGTCATACCGGGATGTCAGCACTTGTTGTATTTACTACATGCATTTGCTCCAAACAAATCGGAACAAGCTTCTGAAGCTCACACCTGCAAACTCCATTGCGCGAAGGTTAGGCCTGGTGTTTCTGCACGCGCAGCAGTTAGCTTCTGGGTGCAACTTGCACATTCGTACAGCTGCCTCTTTAGTTAAACTTGGCATTGATAGCTTGCATTAGAGGACTTCTTTAAACCGTAAGGATTTTCGCGAAAGGCGCGAATCGCTCACCGTATCAAATAGGCTCAACAGCGCCATGTCACCGTCAGTCGCACTCAGCGGCGTTCCTTTTAGTGGCATGAGCCTAAAACGTTCAGTAGATTTATACCTATTACTAACTCGGCTCCGGCTGTTTGCTTTTCACGTCACGCGAACAAAAATCTATGGCCTCTTGAACGCAACTGCACAACGAACACCAGCGACAACTACGGCCGACGCCGCTGGTTCCGGTTTTTGCAATCAGCCGCGAAAGCGCGAGAGTTACTGGGCTACAATACATTCATGGGCAAATGAAGAGATTCATTTACAAATACTTATATCTTCTAATTCATTCATATTTCACAGAGTTGTCACTGGATGTGCGAAGAACAGAATGATATGAAAAGTTGCCCTGTGAAAATGTGGTCTTTCTTTCTTTTTGTTTTCTTTCTTTTTATTCAATAAATGTTCAAATGTAAAATATGGGAAGTTTGGCCACAAATATGGCTCGCTATTTCAATATGGTAGGCAGGAAAAACAACAAAGACAGAAAAAATAATGAAAATATAAAGTGCTGTTAAAAAGTCTCTAATAGCCCCTTTATTACCTTGAAAATATCTGTATATTCCCACGTGTGCAATGTATACATGTCCGGAACAGATGACTCGCGTCTGAGGGCTCCGAGTAGCAATGTACACTTGTGACAGTTCGGGAAGTGCTTCAATGCTTCTGCTTTTCGCAATATTCGCAACGGAGGTGCCGTGACGAGGAATCAAACTAGGCGACCAACGAACAAAGCGCCACTTGCAAACCCCGGTGGTAGCGGCGCTGCCTTTAGGCGTTGCTTTCTGTTTACGCTGCGGAATCTAGCCCAAATGCTTGATCCATCTTGAAGTACAAAAAAGAACACTAGGAGAAAAAAGAAAAGGTAAGTCGTATAGGAAAGCATGGTGCTTCTGCAAACAGGCAGCTCCAGAGAGTGCGAGAAGCGCTCTCATTCCCGCCTCCGTTTCTCGCGCCTTTTATATTTTAATGCGTCGTGTGGCAGTGAAGAAAGGGAGTACGATAGTACAAAACTATAGAGCGCGCGTCCTACCCAACTGCCGAGTAAATTTCAGCTGAGCGCGGTCCAGACTGCTCGACAAAGTGAGAGCAAATAGAACGCACGCCGCACGCACCAGAAACGCAGCCACTTTCTCCCTCTTCTCTGCCGCTCGCAGCGACGGCGAGGCAAGAGCACTAAATCATTTCGTTTTCTCTAAAACGTTGTCCCAGTATAGACTTACAGCGAGAAAACACCACGCCCACAGGAAGATAATAAAGTCTCGAGAAATCTCGCTTCCCTCGATGCCGACGTCAGTTTGCGTTAGAAACGCTCTTCAGTTTCAAGTTACAGATGCTTTCCGCCTCCAAGTCGCGTGAACCGTAGCGGTTTTAGCGGCATGTTCAGTTCTTTCCTTTTTATTTTTTACCATCCTCCACTATTGAAAGCAAATACGCCAATTGGAAGCACTAAAGAATTCTGAAAGGCGCTAAGACGAAGTCGGGCTGCCTTGGGACGGTGAGCTCCTCTATTCTCTTTCTAGTGACTGCGTCACAGAAATGTGCGCTTTATTTTTCTTTGTTTCTTTGCTTTGTTTTGAAGAACAAACAAAACGGCTATAGGCGTATATGAACTAGCACGCTAAAGACAATTTCGGGCCGCCTACTCTTTACAAGCTGGCAGCACTGCCTGGCGTACTTAAGGTGATAGTTTGGATCATACAGTTTCATATTACTATAACTAGAGCGAAATTTGGCGCTGCCATCGTTCAACTACCATGGAAATGATGGGAAGTACAGGTTACTACGGATTGGTATTCTGTTGATTGGCGAACTAGTCTATACAGGTATTTTTTGGAAGTTTTGGTTTCGCTCCAAGCGCAATCGCTATAACCCGCAGTTAGGAGTGCGACGGAAAGCTCTCTGCCTTTGTTCTGTTGCTAAAAGTGGCGATAGCGCACTGGGCCAGCGGCTAGGCCAATGTTTGTGTCGTGGTGTGGTGACGAAGAACTTACGAGAAAGCGATGGGCATTTTCAACGTTGAAAGAACGTGTTTTGACCGTTTTGATCTTGGTTTGTTAAGTGCGTTAGGTTGGCGCTGTAGCGTTGCGTGCTTTATCAAACTTCAGAAGAGCAAAAACAAGTCAATACTGATACAGCACATAGACAGTTGTACTTCTAGTGGCTTGACAATAAAATTTGATTGAGGGCTTCATTACGCATTGCTCGTTGATGTGCTCCTGGAAATGTTTGTTTCAGGACATTTGAGACCACAAACTTACTTGTGGTACGAAAGGCTGCTGCTTCCTGGCTGTAGTCTGCTGTCGCAAAAGGGGTAAGTGCAAAGGCACGCAATAACAGGTGCTGGCGCACGCTTCGTAAGAAGCGGTACGTCAATATAAGATATAATGAAGCATTCTAGTAGGAGGACACAAGCGTCCTAGCTAGCAGTGCAGCAGATGTGCCTAAAAGTAATTGAAGACGTTCAGCAATCGTCACAGCCGACGCAGCCTTTCGAAAGAGTGAGAGACTTCGCAAGTGCCTGTCGTCTGCGAGAAAAGTTTCGTGTTCACAACGAGCAGGCGTCGTAGCAGACGACACTTCTAGCATTCCTCTCAAGGGCGCAACACTTTCTCACAATACAAAACTTTTATTTCCATAAATACTTGATGAGTATATTTATTAAGTACATGCACGGTTGTTATTGCTGTTGTAAAAATAAATACATAATTATTCTCTGGCGTGAAATAGGGAACAGAATTGCACAAGAATGCATACCCTGGTGTGTCCTGGCGTAAACCATAGTAAACCGTGCTTCAATCTCAAAGTCATACAAAGTTTATGTAATGTCATCATCATCATCATCATCATCATCATCATCAGCCTGGTTACGCCCACTGCAGGGCAAAGGCCTCTCCCATACTTCTCCAACAACCCCGGTCATGTACTAATTGTGGCCATGTCGTCCCTGCAAACTTCTTAATCTCATCCGCCCACCTAACTTCCTGCCGCCCCCTGCTACGCTTCCCTTCCCTTGGAATCCAGTCCGTAACCCTTAATGACCATCGGTTATCTTCCCTCCGCATTACATGTCCTGCCCATGCCCATTTCTTTTTCTTGATTTCAACTAAGATGTCATTAACTCGCGTTTGTTCCTTCACCCAATCTGCTCTTTTCTTATCCCTTAACGTTACACCCATCATTCTTCTTTCCATAGCTCGTTGCGTCGTCCTCAGTTTAAGTAGAACCCTTTTCGTAAGCCTCCCGGTTTCTGCCCCGTAGGTGAGTACTGTGTTATGTAATGTATTGTGTCTTATATAAGATACTGCAGAAATAACATTAGTTTTTACGCGAACATATTTGAGTATAGCTTCGTTTACTGCGCCGCAAGCTAACATCAGTAGTTATAAAATCGAAGTCGATCCAAAACCTGTACTTCCCACCATTCCTGTGTAGGTTGAGGCAACGCTCAGGAGAGCTCCCGTTTAAGCCCCCGTATACACTAGCGACACCTTTCCCTATAGGGTATTTATTTAGAAACTCTATGGTTTGGATATAAAGCTAGTGGACGAACATACTGCCCTATTCAGCGCGGATTTTGTCGGTGAAGAAAACTTGGCATGCCGTCCTTGGTAGCATTAAATCTTCGCCAAAATGTAGCGACTGCAGAGAGCACCTGCTTCGGCTGCCCATAGCGTGTTTCTTCTTCCTAGTTTGTTTATTGTACAAGCTCCATAAAGTGATACAGATCGATAAAGAGAGACGGGAAAAGCATGGTTGAAGACGACACGTAGATCGTCAAAAAAATTATGCGTGTCCTTAATTTCCCTTTTTTTTTCGCTTTTGAACTCATTGAAGCTAACGCATTTAGAAGTGATTTCGTAACGTGGGGGAGGGGGGGTGGGCGCTACCGGATGCAATCGTGCCAGCAAGAACGAAAATGTTTCTCTAGCTCTAAACGTCTACACGCAAGGGCTTAGATTACCTGAGTGTAAATATATATAAAAGAACAATGTCTGCTCGCTTGGAGTTGGCTCTTCGCAAAACCCCCATTGGTAAACATTCAAAACGTCATTTTTTAAATGCTATAGTTGTTATGGTAGATTAAAATCAGTAAATCTTCATTATCTGCAATCGTACGCCCATAGGAAGGGACTGTTATGAATGCGACAAATGCAAGACCACGTTACTCAATAATGGACCACTTGAGAGAATCAAGCTCCGTGGCCACAAACGAAGAATGTCACATCGAGAGGTCGCCTAACAAGTGGGGCCAATGAGTGTCGACTGTGGCGCAATAGCAGTTATTTATTTATTTATTTATTTATTTATTTATTTATTTATTTATTATTTCGAAGAATACTACTGGCCAAAAAAATGACCCATGTAGGAAAATTCTCAGTCAATAACAACGAAAATAGACAATCATAATAGGAAAATAATACTTTTATAAAGCTAAGCGAAGAAAAATACTACGTAAACAGGAAACAAACCCTTAATCTCCGGAAACGCTGTGCACATAACAAATTAGAATTGTCAGTGCTACAATTAGAAATGTCAGTGTTGCTTAGTGGTGACAGTGGTAAACTGTACCTAGGAGGAAGAGAATCGGTATGGCGATGTCATTTTAGCAACAGTTTCAATGATGTTAGGTATAGCTTAGAGCGAAAAGACAATTTGTTGGGTTTAAGTAAAAAAAAATGAAACTTCATTCTGCGAATGTTCTTGCAGTTTAAATGTGGAGATATTGTTGTCTTTTATTAAGTTAGTCTGAAAATCAGCTCACACTACACCTGAAAGTCATACTACTTCTGAGATGCTAGGAGGCCTCGTAATATTTAGTCTAGTGTGTCCCATTTTATCCCACACTTAAACGTCGCCTTCACCTACAGCCTATCGCGGATAAGCGTCGTCTTTCTTTCTTGTTGTTTTTACTGTTTCGTGTTGCTCATAGCAGTGTTTCGTTCAAGAGCATGTGCTTACAATAGTAATTTTGAATTCGTAATTTAGTTTGTTTGAGTTTATACGCATGTTTAATATTGTATACTTTTAATTTTAATCTTGGAATGGAACAATGACAGGGCTTGTCTTTCCAGGCTTAATTAGTAAGAAAAATCCCATTGCCGATTCTGTATCAACTCCAGAGACAGGACGAAGCTTCGAAGAAACTGACCTCAGCGGTTTCGAGTGCTGCGGAACCCTTACATGCCGTGCTTATCTGGCAGCGTCGAAAAAAAAAAAGAAGAAAGAAAGCACTGCGAATTGTAATACACTCTAGCTGATCTTTCGGCCTATCCGGACAGGACTGGCAACCAGTTCTAGGAAGGGCAAAACAGAGTGTTCACGCTTGTGCATCCCGTGCCTTCGTTACGTCGCACCTCGACCTGCATAACGCCTTCTTATTGGCAGTGGACTGGGCTGCTGAATTGCTCGACGTGAGACAAAAGGAACATGGAACGGCACAGGAAGACGCGATGAGTAGCTAGGAAAAGCTACTAAGACAGGCTTGGCAAAGAGATGTCAAGAGGCCCTGCCTCCCCTGTTCTTCAAAAGAGGCCGTGCAGTGATAAAGTATAAATTGAGTGAAAGCAGCCGCAGCAAAACAGTCGCTCTGCAAGGGACGAGACTAAAAGACTCAAAACGATCTTGTGGTTAAACTACGAAACACACACACCACCAGGACGATGCGCAAAAAAAAAGTATGAAACGTGTTTGCTTGGTGTACAGTGTGTACTGTAAGGGCTGGTAAAATGGTGTTCAAAAAATTGTTACTATATATGTCATATACGAAAGCGAAGCTGAATAAAGTTCTCAACCCCTTCGGAAGTGCTAGAGAGGTCTGGTTTGTCACTACCCGAAACATACCCAAGACTGCAAACATTTCACCACGTGCTGAGCGATTTCTTCTCTGTACCCGAGTACTTGAAAACGTTTTAATATGTCCCACCTATAATGCTTGTATAATCTCAGCTGTGTCCAACGCACGTTCCTGCATACTGCGCTTGCTCTACCAGCGTCCGAATGCGCGTTCTCACCGACGCCCTGATCAGTGCACCGGCACACAGGCTGCGTCGCTGGCTGTTCTCTGGCTGACATTCAATACCGAACACGCCGCCCAACGTTACTGCTGCCGCCGCACGAAAGCAGTTGTGGGACTCTCCTATACGGGGTGATCATTTCTAAGTCAAAAAAGAAAGAGTATCTTCGAACACTCTTGCCGAGCATTTTGTGTCAGAAGAACATGACATTGAGTGGGGTGGGGCGCATGTGCTAGCCGCTGAAAGTAATCTAACCTCGCGGTTGCATCTCGAGTCATCACTCATCCAGACTACTGACACCATGCTGAAGCGCAATGACGGCAGCCTTCCTCCCGTTTATGACCACTGTTTGCGCCATCTATTCACACGCACGTAATCGTCCGCCCTTTCGTTTGCCTTCTTTGTGAACAAGACTCCCGTATGGGAGCTGAAACGTCGTGTTTTATTTTTACAGCGAAGCTGTATATGGTCAGGGATCCGTGCCTTTTGTTCTCCGTGAGCAAAAACTATCGTCATCAATCACTGATACCCCCGTAAACACTCATACTCCCGTAAGCAAGCAAAAAATGCAATGGCTCATAGCCCCATAAGGCAGAGGCTACAAGCATTCAGCAAAGCGAAGCGAACAGTGCTTAAATTCTTTCTAGTCATGACTGTTTTAGGCTTGTAGCGCAGCTCAGGAAGAGCAAAAAAGGAAGGAGGTAGGGGTAATCAAAGGGAACGGAAAACAGTGAGCGCTGCGCTACAAGCTTTTTTGCTTTTTGCCTTTTTTGATCTTCCTGAGCTGCGCTACAAGCCTAAAACAGTCATGACATACCAACTCGCCCAAACTGCCACGCTTTTGTCTTTCTAGTCACACATACAATGTACAGAACAGCATGTAGAAAACTTTCATCACCAATGGTTCATACCCCTGTAAGCAATAAAAAAATGCAGTGACTCAGTCCCGTAAGGTTCATGGCTACTCACTTTGCATGAATTAGCTGTGATGACGCTACCCGTGTTGTCGTTGTCGGTGATTTCAATGTGGATGTGTCGTGTTGGGAATGGCCTGCCGAAGTGGCAACATGCAAGTTTTCGCAGCCAGCTGCAGCTGCGAGCGTGGCGAGCTTCCCCGAAGATACCATGGAAGCCTTCAACACCTGCCGCGGTGACTCGTTTCGTAGGGGCCGCGAGGTGCCGCGTCAACAACCCCTCGGCGCCGCATGACTAAACGCGATCAGCTATTGTTAGTGAAATCGCCAACGCCTTCACGGTTCGACTGAAGCAAGGGGATTTCCTGGAAGGAGATGCCTTGCGGTGCCTTTTCACGGGCCTTTGAAGACGCCAGACAATGGGCAGCGGCGGAGGACACTGTGCGAGGTCCGCTCTGGAATTTTGAGGCGCCGACTGGGGTCGGGCGTGACCTACTGGCTACGGGGACGCAGGACAATGGACACCACGACGACTGCGCTGCAAAGGTCGTCTGCCTTCGGAGGGGGCACTGAAACCTCTGTGTGAGTGTGTAAACCGTCCCGCAGAGAGGCGGCTTGTTTACGATGTCGTCGAACGCTTTGCCTCACCTAGGGATCTAGGGAACACGAAGTGGATATAACCAGCTGTTGTCGGCGGCTAGGGTGTGCTAGTCGTCGTGCTCTGTGCTCGTCAACGTACTCGTGAGCTGTGTGCTCGTTTGCTGTATGCTTCGTCTTGCGGGCCCCATTTGGGAGTCACGCTAGACTGTGTAAATGTATCCCATGTTTAAAATGCAATTACTGTAAATAAACCCTGTTCACCTAGTTCACCTAGTGAGGAGGGAAGATAACCGATGGTCATTAAGGGTTACGGACTGGATTCCGAGGGAAGGGAAGCGTAGCAGGGGGCGACAGAAAGCTAGGTGGGCAGATGAGATAAGGAAGTTTGGAGGGTCAACATGGCCACAATTAGTACATGACCGGGGCAGTTGGAGAAGTATGGGAGAGGCCTTTGCCCTGCAGTGGGCGTAACCAGGCTGCTGATGATGATGATGATGACCTAGTTCCTCCCAAGTTCCTCTCTACGACCTTCAACCCTTATGCGGTTTTCCATGTCAGATTTTCCATGTCATACCAACTAGCCCCTCACCGTACGCTTCTAGACTTCAACCCTTACAAATGGTGGCAGGGGCGAGATCGTCCGACAACTCCTACAACTGGTAACAGCGGTGGGAACGTCCGACAACTCTAATAACTGAATGGCAGTGGTGAGATCGGCCTACGGCTCGTAGATCGGCCTACGACTCGGAGACAGCAACGGCAGCTCACGTACTTTGTCACATGGTGACCGACCGGTATCCTGATCAAGTTGGAGGCGACTTGGGATTAACCACCTCTTGAAACTGACTGGATACGGCGGAGAAGGACTGGCGATATGGTGCTGCTTCAGTGGGTAAGCGTTTGGTTTTGGCTGTAAGATTTACCAGGCTTCAATTTCTCTGTGTTTGTTGATTTGATTCGCTGGGATCTTTTACGTGTATATTGATTTGCGTGGGTATCGCAGGAAGTATTGTGTGACAGCAGAGCCAAAGCTTAATGTAGCGACCATGGTCCTAATGTGTTTGACGAGAGCTGACCTGTTGTGGTTGTGTGAAGAGATCGAGGTAGACGTAGAGGAGGACTTAACGGAATCAGAGATTCGTAAAACCATTCTCCAAAGTGAAAATGATTTGAAATTCATAGAACAAATAGGCAAACGAATTCTAAGCAAAACACCGGAACAGGAAGCAATTAGGCAAGAACAGGAAGAATTTAGGCAAGAACAGGAAAAAGCTAGGCAGGAACTAAAAAGCATTTCGCAGGAAAAAGACCTAACGGAAGTAACGAGGCAGTACGTTGCTGAATTGAACAAGGAAATTCAAGGTTTGGAGCAGGAAATTGAACGAAGTCAACAGCGGCTTGACAAATCTGTAGGCTGGACGCAGCGAAAATGGCAGAAAGTAAATAGTAGATTTCAGTCGAAAGCCGAGAGAAGGAGTAGCACCTGCGAGATTAGCAGCACGTTCAGAAGTGAACTCAAAGTGTTAGCCGCTAACGATGCCTTAGTGGCAGCAGAGGCCGTTAAAGGCCAGAGTGAGAGCGACGAGGTGCTGTGCCAACAGAGGACTGTAGAGACAGCTAGGCCAGCTGCGAACAAATTGGCACAGTTACCGCGCGTGTGCGTCGCTTGTAATGTTAGCGAGGTTGCTAACGAAGTACAGAGTACTGCTGACCCGACAGACGCGAGCACCCATGTCAGGTCAGATCTGCGTGCCGAAGTGAAGTGCGAGCTGGACGATGCAGTTGAGGGTAGTTCTCAGGATTGTGAGCTGCGTGGCTCAAGAGAAGACAACTGCATTGTTCAGGGATCGGTGCAGCTCTCCGCCAATCTAGGTAGCCAAGAGAGGGATGATTTAGTTAAGGATCATTCGGACTGGGCGGGTAAGAGACCGATCCGGGCCGATGAGATGTGTAAGGGCCAGCACGAGGCGCAAGACGACGGCATGAAAGGGAATTCAAAGAGAAAGCGCCGCAGAAAGAAGCGCCGTAAAGATCAGAAAGCGGTAAATAAAGTAGCGCAGCCAAAGACGGCGAAAGACGCAAAAAGCCAGGGCGCGAGGAAAAGAAAGGTGCGGCCGTCCTTGAAGACGTGTGCGCATCAAGCACGTTCGAGCCACCGCTCAAAGAAAGACCGAGAAGCATGTTCTGCACGGACGCGGACAAAGGGCACGGGGCAGTTATGTTCCTCGTCGTTCTTTTCGGAGTGCAGCATGTAGTGCAAAGGAGCGCCAGGTGGCAAGACGAAACGAGGTGGTAGGGAGTTGCGACGCGGTCAGTCAAGTTAGTGGTGAAAGCGTGGCGCCAGGACGCAAATTGGCAGGAGACTGTAACGTCTTGGAGGAGCTGATAGTGAGTCAGCCCTTTTGTTGTTCCTCGGTAGCCAGAGTAGCTTTTGAACCGCGACCAGCTCGAGTACGGCTCAAAAGTATGAGTCAGTCGTAAACGTTTGGAACGGGAGGCCAAGAGAGCTTCCGTATAAGTAAAACGTGTTGTTTTGTTTTATTTTTGAGCATTGGAAAATTTTCGTGATTTAAGTTTCTTTCAATATGTAAAAGTATGAGCTTTGTTTGTGTTTTGTTCGAGAAGCTCCGAGATTGGAAAGATGCGTTTTATGTAAACATGTAGTTTCGCGAGGTGTTCATTAATGGGTAGATAGGCTTTTTTTTTGTGTGTGAGTAACCTGAAGTGTCAAGGTTATCGGTGAGAGGCCTATGGTAACGCGCGTGTGTATTATTTAACCTTCTTTTTTTATGAGTTTTTTTTTATTTTATAAGGTTAAGCGCGTAGGTTTTCAGTAAGTGCGTGATTTGCACTAAGAGTTCGTAGTTCCATTAGCACATGTCCTGTATGGACGGAAGGAAGCAGGTTTAGGACAGGGTTGCTCGTGCGTGTTCAGGGCAGCCGTATTCTCCCTTCTCTAGTACGCGTGCGTAGAACGAATTATTAGCAGACGCATTTTTAAGGGTTCTGCGGTGCGCCTGAGTTACGCAAGTTTAGTTGCTCCGTTAAATTACGTGTCCTGTATGGACTAGAGAAAGACACATGAGTAAGCGTGTTGGAACGTTTGCGTGCGACGCAAGCACGTGTTCGGAATAGGGACCACAAAGCTAGCGCGATTGTGGTTACGTGCCTGTGAAGTTGACCAGACTGTTCAGTGGCACAAGTAAGTGCGATAAGTGCGCCACTGCGATAGGGCAAGAACAGGCTGTTCGTGAACTTAGGCTGCTTATGTTCGGGTATTGGTGGTTGAGAGCCTTCGGTGTAGTTCTGCGTAAACTTTTACTCTTCTGCAGCGCGACGGTCAGGTTTGGTCGAACTTAGGGGAACGTGAATGCTCACTTTGGAGGCACAGTATTTTGGGGCAAAATTTGGGGTTCCCAGTTGAGTGACTTGCATTGAAACTGTGATAGGAAGCCTGGTGGGTTAGCAACTGATTCCAGGCGTTTGCACGCTGAGCGGTATTGTGTTGCCGGGATCGATTCTTCTGTGCCCGTTGTTGTGAGGTGGTTGCAGGCATTCCAAGTGCGCAGGGGTTGCCGAGAGCAAAGCCATCTTCTTGCTCGCCAGCCGTTCTCTTCCTGCCCAGCGGTTGTCAGCACTGGCCAGTCGAGATTTTCCGGGCCATGGAGGAGCTGGTAGGAATGGCCTGCCGAGGTGGCAACATGCAAGTTTTCGCAGCCAGCTGCAGCTGCGAGCGTGGCGAGCTTCCCCGAAGATACCATGGAAGCCTTCAACACCTGCCGCGGTGACTCGTTTCGTAGGGGCCGCGAGGTGCCGCGTCAACAACCCCTCGGCGCCGCATGACTAAACGCGATCAGCTATTGTTAGTGAAATCGCCAACGCCTTCACGGTTCGACTGAAGCAAGGGGATTTCCTGGAAGGAGATGCCTTGCGGTGCCTTTTCACGGGCCTTTGAAGACGCCAGACAATGGGCAGCGGCGGAGGACACTGTGCGAGGTCCGCTCTGGAATTTTGAGGCGCCGGCTGGGGTCGGGGGTGACCTACTGGCTACGGGGACGCAGGACAATGGACACCACGACGACTGCGCTGCAAAGGTCGTCTGCCTTCGGAGGGGGCACTGAAACCTCTGTGTGAGTGTGTAAACCGTCCCGCAGAGAGGCGGCTTGTTTACGATGTCGTCGAACGCTTTGCCTCACCTAGGGATCTAGGGAACACGAAGTGGATATAACCAGCTGTTGTCGGCGGCTAGGGTGTGCTAGTCGTCGTGCTCTGTGCTCGTCAACGTACTCGTGAGATGTGTGCTCGTTTGCTGTATGCTTCGTCTTGCGGGCCCCATTTGGGAGTCACGCTAGACTGTGTAAATGTATCCCATGTTTAAAATGTAATTACTGTAAATAAACACCGTTCACCTAGTTCCTCTCTACGACCTTCAACTCTTACAAATGGTGGCAGCGGCGAGATCGTCCGACAACTCCTACAACTGGTAAGAGCGGTGGGAACGTGCGACAACTCTAATAGTCGGTACCAAAAAGGGAGCGGTTTACGCGTTCCGTGTTGCAGACATATCCCTTGCGATGACACACCGATGATCCGGCCCAACCGACGGGTTTTAGCGGCGGGTCACGCCGCTAAACGTTAGGTGGCGAAGCCATAAAGCTTTTACCTTTTAAGCCAGCCATATTCTTTGTCGCGATTGACCAGCGACAGTGCTTACAAATCCCTGGGTGTACAAAATGCTTTCGGAATACATGAACCCTATTTTTTGTCCACGGCACACATGTCATTGAGACTTTTATTCCTTGAGGCGTTTAATCTTAGTGGCGTTCTTCCCGCGAGAAGCCGCCGACATCCCCTTTACAGTCTTCTCCGCCAGCATCGGCTCTCTCTCTATGCTACTAAGTACAGGAGCGTTACATTACTGCCGGCGAAAACAGACGACGAGCGCAGTAGCTTTAGGAACGCCATCAAAAGCATATACACTTCAATGTGCACACATGCCGAGGCAGGTAGTTTAATTTACGAAGAGCATCCAACTACATTTTTTCGCGCTCACCGGAAGTCAGAAAGCAGTGAAATAACATTCCCCGAGTGTGTTCGTTGCTCGCACAGGTGAGCGCTACGTACTGTCCTTGTTTTTTCACCATCCATAACGGGTGAAGTGGTACACGCTAATGCAGTGGCTTTAATGAGTGAGTCGGATGGCTATAAACAGCCACACTATCAAACACTAACGCAGAAACGCATGAATGCATGCACGTAACTAACAGATGTAATGGTGGCACAAGTGGCAAACTCGGCATGATTTTGAAGATAGTTGAAAGAAGCGACCAAAGTTGGCGCTTGTCTTTTATCTGTCTTCTTTTCTCCCATCTTAATTTGCGCGCTTGTCAAGCCTGCAACGAGCGAGATAATTCGGCGGCCAGCGCCTCTTCTGAGGCACGCAGTCAAACTTTTTATCCTACGTGGTTTGTTTTCTTACAGGTCCTAAGATGTGAAAGAAACATTACTAGGTTGTCCTCGCACAGTACTTTTGATGTCGCAAGGACTCACCAACCCGTTTACATTCTTATAACATGGTAATAGCTCCATTCTGTAACCTCGGTGGCGCAGAAAATTGCTGTAGCAGGGCACTAGCTGCTATTGACACGTGTGCTTGTTTGTCCTTCTCGGGGGACCACTTTTACACCGGCTAACAAAGGTTAAACGTTATCGCTCTGCTCAAGTTGCGCCTGCAGTATCGCGAGTTTCTCGAATGTTATTGGTGGTTCTATCCGTTGTCTGTTGTCACCGAACCTTGTGTAATCTGACTATGAGCGACGCGAATTGTTTAGTGCTTTCTGGAAGACGCGCAGAAACCAGCGATTATTCTGGAACCTTCGATGACTCATGTATAAAAGCCGCTGCACTTACTGCGCAAATCAGATAGATACCCACGATCGCCGACTGTGTTCGACGCTATCGTTGTGCTTTGAGGGTAACTTGCTTTTGTGGGCACAGGTTCGCCCAATATAAAGTTAGTTTCGCCATTCACACTTTCGCTACTGCTTTCTTCGTCACTACAATGTGACATCTGGTAGAACTGCAGGGTATACATCCTTCTTTGTGATCTTGTTCAACCGACGATAATCGACGCAGAAACGCAGGGTTCCGTTTTTCTCCACCAAGACAGATGTCCACGGGATTTTCGACGGCTGGATTATGTCGTCGCGCAGCATTTCATCGACTTGTTGCTTTATAACTTCACGTTCTGGCATCGAAGCTCTGTAAGCTCTCTAGCGGAGTGGTCTAGCGGATCCTTCGGTTATTATGGGATGCTCTGCAGCTGGTGTTTTCCGAATCTTCGATGACGACGAAAATTAATCTTTATATCGTCGAAGAAGACTTTCGAGCTGTTTTTGCTAACTCATGGGGAGGCTTGGATTTATTGTGAAGGCTGGTTCGGGAACTATGGTCGTCGAGGTAGATGCGCGACAATCGGAGACGGCAAACGCATTGCTGGTTTCGACAATTTCCATGATGTATGTGGTCGTAGTGCCCTGGTGTGCTTGAACTGCTGGCTGAAGTTTGTCAGCATCACTTTCGCTTTTCCTCCGCGCAGTCGAGAGGGATCCTCTTGCGATGCAAATTTCACGGTCAAGCAATAGACGTTGGTCGCCCTCGATGACGCTTTCGACGTCTGCGGGTGTTTCGGTACCAACGGAAATGACTATGCTGGAGTGAGGTGGGATGCTGACTTGGTTTTCAAGTACTCTCAAGACACGTTGACGGGAAGTCCTCTCCGGCGGTATCGCTTGGTCTGTGGACAGCATTATCAACTTCGAATTTAGGTCAATGACTGCGCCGTGTTGATTCAGAAAGTCCATGCCAAGAATTGCGTCGCGTGAGCATTCTTAAAGGATAACGAAGATCTCAGTGTAAGTCCAGCCATGCACTGTAACACTTGCTGTGCATCTTCTAGTCGACGTTATAAGATGTCTTCCAGCTGTCAGGATATGAGGGCTGTCCCATGCAGCCTTTGCTTTCTTCAGCTTAACGACGAAGGGTCCACTGATGACAGTGTAGTCGGCTCCTGTGTCTACTAGAGCGGTGACGGTGTGACCGTCGAGAAGCACGTCGAGGTGAGTGGTTCTTCGTCTTGCATTGCAATTGTGTCATGCCGTCGCATCATGGCTGCATAGCGTTGTTCTGTAGCTGGTACGTCTCGTCATCAGGACGTCTGGTACGTCTCGTCATCAGGACGTCATCAGGACATCAGGATCCTTGGCTTCGAGGCTTCGCGGGAATGGTCCTGTCGTTCCTACGTCATCGAGATAAATCTTGAAGTGTCGTCATTGTCGTTTGAGGATCTTAGTATTTCGACGTGCAGCAACTGTACCTCTATGGGTTGCTGCTTTTAGTTTTTCGAATATGGGCTTTCGAACCGGCCATGGTCTGGCCCTGTGTACAGTCGGCGCTACGGCGGCAAGTAGCGTCCTGTGCGGCGAACGTGAAGAACGTCGGGGTCTCCGCTGTGTTGCGGCGATGTTGTCGGCGATATCACGAGGCCGTTCGCCGAGCTGTGGACGAGGCGCGTTGACGGCGAAGCCTCGCAGTCCCAAGTCGCGGTATGGGCACCGGCGGTAGACGTGGCCCGCTTCTCCGGAGTGGTAGCAGAACGGGGGCGGTGGACTGGAGTGCGCCATACATCTGTCTTCCTTGGGTAGCTGCGCTGGGCGATGGCAGGGTGAGCTGGCGGCTGCGGCAGCGA
Source organism: Dermacentor andersoni (assembly GCF_023375885.2). Taxonomy (NCBI): domain Eukaryota; kingdom Metazoa; phylum Arthropoda; class Arachnida; order Ixodida; family Ixodidae; genus Dermacentor; species Dermacentor andersoni. The sequence goes on from NC_092814.1 coordinate 237,617,625, forward strand.
GCGACAGAGCTGCGGAGGGGAAGACTGCGGGGTATACGGTGGCGTAGGTCATCGCTTCCGGCTGAGGTCGCGGTGATTAGGGGACTCGGGAACCCAAAGACGACTCTCGATGCCATGCTGCCGCACGTCACCGACGAAGATAATCTCGACGCCACCGCCTATCTCCAGCGCTCCGAAGAAGCCCAACAGTTCGCCCGCCTGCGCATAAAGAATCAGCAGAGGACTAACAGCCACAACTACAATCTCCTACGACGATACGTGATACGTGGAGTACCAGCCCGGCGATCATGTTTCGGTTTGGACCCCAATAGGCCGACAAGGTCTTAGTAAGTAACTTCTACGACACTACTTCGGACCCTACAAGTTCATCCAACGAAATGGCGCACTGGACTATGAGTTCGTGCGAGACGGCATTTTGTTATCACAGCGGCGCCCTTCACAACCTAAATGATCCATGTTGTGCGGCTTAAGCCGTTCTACCATCGCTAACAAACTTTGTGACTCTGTTTCTTTGTTACTTTTCCTTTGCTAAGCGTTCTTTTCTTTTTGTTTTTCGCTCTCCTGTTTGTAGCATCGGGACATACTTTTTAAGAGGGGGGCGTTCACAGATTGATTGCACTGAAAGATTGACAGACTGCACTTCATGGACGCTAGGAAAAAATACTTAAGGAGCCTTGAAGATATACAAATAACGGGAATAATAACAACCGGAGAGTGCCCATGTTTTTTGTTTGTTTATCAGCTGAAGTACATAAAAAAATGCCGTACATCAAAAGAAACGAGGCCTAGCTGTCTGAAAGACAAGTGCACGCGAACAGAGTGTTAAATAAACGCGTGCTCCCCAAAGTCACCATGTATCTAAATTTTGAGCTTAGGCCAAATCAGGTGTGCTTGAGCGAAATTTATGCAAATTGCGTGCGTAGATACTCGCAAGCAAAGGGAATGGAAAAAGGAGGAGCCCCGTGGGCGCGGGTGTCCTTTAACAGCAGAGAGGTCACACGCCTCACGGAACAGCGTTCCCTGCAGCAATAAAAACAGACACCCTTAGTTTAGAATTAGCGTTATAGCGCGCAGCACGCGAGCCCATAACTCCGGCGGCGTGGAATGGTGGAAGGCGCAGGGTGTCGGGTGTTCGCAGCCATGCGCTGGCGGCAAAAAGAAGGAGCGGTACGACCCATTTGGACATTCAGTGCTTTACGCCGCTCTGAACACGTGTAGGCGGATGCTCCCTGCCACGTTACGCGAGACAGCGGGAACGGAACGGCGCTTCGCAACGGCCGCCTGCGCTTCTCCGCAGCCGCTGATATAAATTCACCGTTCCGCGGTGTAAAGAAAAGAACCATTTACGCGGGTCCCCTTTTGCCGCTCGGGCAGGTTACCTGTTTCTTTCGTCTCTTCCTCTGTTTTCTTCGTTTTTGCGTCCGGCACTATCGCAGCTTTAACCGACTTTGCAAAGTCCCGCATGAAAGCGCGTGGTCGGTGCTGTCTAGTTCCGAGCCATCCAAGCAAGCCGCCACGCCGCGCGTTGAGGTCCCTCCCCCCGCGCCCCACTTCCGAGGCCGCTTATTTGCTGAGATATACGCGTGGCTAGGTGGCGTCCGGGCGCACACCTTGCGGCCTCTGGCCAAGAATGCACATGAACTGTCGCGTTCATCTCGGAGCGGCCTATGCAGGAAAACAGTTGTAGTGAGCATTCGAGAAGGACCGAGAAAGGTTGGCGCTCATGCGTCTTATGTATATACAGGACGACCAAACGGCCGGAGGATGTTCTGCTTTGCCGAAGCCTGCTTCTCGCCTGCCGCTAGGGCAGGGGGAATGTTCGGCATGCGTAAAGAGGACCCGCCGAGGCGAGGCTAGCAGCGCGGATAAAGCGTCCGCGCGCCCTTCCGCTACTTGTACTGATACTCGCTTGTGTCCGTGCTGCTCGTCACACAACGGAGAGGGACCAATCAGCAAGTGCGCTGACACGAACGGGAGCGATACACGCAGTCGTAATAGTGAGGAAAGCGCTACTTTCATTTGCTCTGTGCGGCTGTGGAATGAACAAGGTGCGACACTTAAGTGTTCATGGTCTATGGACTGCATTGAGAAGGGCATCCCAGAAAAAGGAAACTATGGTCATAAAAGTAAAAAATAGTGGACTTCTGAAAATTACATACAGAATTTATCGTTACTTCAAGGTTTCTTTTATTTTGTCGTGACAAGAACTGTGTCAGCATGAACGCCAACTTATGAACCACTGGTGCTTCTCCTAAAATAGACAAAGTTCTCCATAGAAATAAAATTACTTACGCAATATTTCCGCGCGACTCGCCACCCGAGGCACTTTGCGTATATTCGTGGACTTCTTTCACGCTCGGAAAAACACTTTTATGCAGAACGCATTAAGTAACAGAAAGCTGCATCGGGAGTTTCTCATGTTGCTCTACAATTTTATCATTGACACCTTTCATCTAACTATAATATTTTTTTTTAAAAAATACTCTTTATTATTAGTTCTCAAATCCAGTACACACGCAATTGGTCGGACCCACAGCCTTCAGGGCTAGCGATGGGTCCGAATGCTAAACAAGTACAATAATATCGGTAGAGTTTATGATGACAGGGCACTATCACGACACACTTCAGTAACGCGCAAAGGAATTGTCAAGCTTAAGCACATAACATCAATATAATTGACCCTAACAGTCAGTCATGCTCTGAGTACGTTAGCACTTTTTTTAGCTGTGGATTTTCTTCGCTAATTCATACTCCAACTCGGTGTGAACAAGGCGGTTCTAGCACTCTAATAGATCATATCCTTTCCAGCTTACCTACTGATAATACCACGGCCGGTGTAGTAAACTATGATGTAACAGGCCATAATCCCATATTTTTTTAGCGCAGGCTCCGTAACATCTAGTCTCTCTAGAAAAAACATCAAGTCATTCTTTGATTCAAATAAATTCATTCACCTAATTCGTGCGACTGAGTGAACTGACGTGTTTCAGGAGCAATGTGCCGAAAAAGCTTTTGCATCTTTTTAAGCGAAGATATCAGAGTGCACTAATTTATGCATCAGTAACTTCACCGTGACGCGCTAGTTTAGTACACCAATAAAGCCTTAGATCAGCAACAGTTTAATGCGGTCCATATGAAAAAAAAGACAACCTTCGCAAGAAGCTCAAAGCTCAGCCATTTAACAGCACATTGCGTTCACGATTGAAAGCATATTCAAATGTTCTTGCAGCCACCCTAAAATGTGCTAAACGTAATTACTACGAAAACAAGATTAGACAAAATGGAAACGACGCCAGACGAAATTGGCAAGTTATTAAAGAATGTTTAAACACTAATGCCACTGATAATGGCATATCATGCGTCAGCTACAATTCAGTTAATTTAACCGACCCTAAGGACGTCGCTTGCGCTTTCAGTAACCATTTTAGCGCTATAGTTAATCCACAGCATGAACCAATCTTACCTAGTTTACGACGCAGTCCCTATTCATTTTATTTACACCCTACAACTTCACAAGAAGTGTGTAGTATCATAACATCACTCAACACAACTGGACCTGGCCTTGATCTCATCCGACCGTCGAACATTAAACTTGTGCATAAAGAAATTTCACTGGTACTTGCCGACGTAACATATAAATTACTTAAAGATGGCGTCTTTCCCAAAAGCCTCAAAATGGGTAAGGTAATCCCAATTTTTAAAAAGGTAGTCGTGAGTGTATGAATAATTATCGTCCTATTTGCATTTTGTCTTTCTTTAGCAAGGTAATTGAAAAATTTATTCACAAGCGTGTAACTAATTACTTATCCAAATTTAAGCTATTATCTCCGTATCAATTTGGTTTTAGAGAGAATTTGTCAACTGAACTTGCACTTATTCCATTTACTGACTAAGTTAAATAAGCTATAGATGAAGGCGTATTAGTCTGTGCTCTCTTAATTGATTTCACTAAAGCGTTAGATACAATTAACCACCTCATCTCCCTACACAAACTAGAATCTCATGGCATTTCTGGCCCGCCTTTGCAGTTAATTCGTGACTACCAACAGACCGAACACAAATAGTCCCCCCCCCCCCACCCCCCAAGTGAATAGTTCCTTCTCTTCGCCTAACGTTATTAATAGAGGCGTCCCTCAGGGATCAATACTTGGGCCATTGTTATTTTTATTGTTCATTAATGATTTGCCACAAATATTAACGCATGCCCACTGCCTTCTCTATGCGGATGACACAACCATTTTCGTGTCCGACAAAAATTCCGTCGCACTAGTAAACAAATTAAACAATGATCTCGCTAATGCTCATGCATGACCCGCCGTGGTTGCTCAGTGGCTATGGTGTTGGGCTGTTGAGCACGAGGTCACGGGATCGAATCCCGGCCACGGTGGCCACATTTCGATGGGGGCGAAATGCGAAAACACCCGTGTACTTAGATTTACGCGCACGTTAAAGAACCCCAGGTGGTCAAAATTTCCGGAGTCCTCCACTACGGCGTGCCTCATAATCAGAAAGTGGTTTTGGCACGTAAAACCCATAATTTAATGTTCATGCATGGTGCCTGAAAAACACGTCATATATCAATCCATCGAAGACAACATTTATGGTATTTCATTCCCCTTAAACATTATTCGTATATAGACTCCTTAGTCGGATCACTTGACAATCACATAATCACAAGATCTGGGTCAACCAAATTTCTAGGCATAATTATCTTAAATGAGCACTTAAAATTCAACCACCAAGCCCAATCTCTTGTTAAAAAAATTTTTTTTGGCATTCACGTCATTATCAAATCGCGCTCCTTTTTTGAGCCAAGTATACTCTTTTCTTTGTATTACGCGTATATTCACAGTCATCTTTCATATTGCCTCTCATCATGGGGTATACATACTTCACTCATCTCCAGCAACTAAAACAAATTAGATTATGGGGTTTTACGTGCCAAAACCACTTTCTGATTATGAGGCACGCCGTAGTGGAGGACTCCGGAAATTTCGACCACCTGGGGTTCTTTAACGTGCACCTAAATCTAAGTACACAGGTGTTTTCGCATTTCGCCCCAACGAAATGCGGCCGCCGTGGCCGACATTCGATGCCGCGACCTCGTGCTGAGCAGCCTAACACCATAGCCACTGAGCAACCACGGCGGGTTTCTCCACCAACTAGAAGCTTTACAAAAGCAAGCGGTACGATTGATGACATTTAAACCTTTTACGTCTCACTCTGCTCCCATTTTTCGTTCCCCAAACCTTCTCTCCTTGCGCGTGTTATTCAATCATAAGCTGTTGCTAATAATGTTCCGCCTCATAAATACGGAGCTAGGTGTTGAAAGTTTTACCCGTACTGACCTCACTAATAATAATAACACAAGGTTTTCCGCACGTCACAATTTGCTCCTTCCTAAAATTCGAACTATGGGAAATTTACTGTATGTTTTCAGGCATATCATTGTGGAATTCGATTCTGTCCGATATCAAATCATGTGCATTTGAAGCCTTCAAGCGCAAAACTAAAGCGTATAATAGTCTTGCCTCTGTCTCTCGTCCCTTTTCGTGTGTTAAAAACCTCAGTTATGGAACACCAACACGCCCTAACCTACGCTCTTTCAAGTATAATATTAAATCGTTACCGAACTCCTAGTATTTTTATTGTGCGATGTACACATTATTAAATATATTTGTAATGTACTGTTCCATATATATATATATATATATATATATATATATATATATATATTTATTTATTTTCTTCTGTCCCTATCCATACTTTACAACATTGCTTGTTCCCCATGCTACCACCACAAAGTTTCGTCTTAAAAGGCAGTTTTTTTGTTTTTCTTTTTTTCTTCCCGATGAAAACTTTTCCGCGCAGCATGTTCCACGCACTACAACCACGCTTTTGTATTCAAAGCTCGGTTTTTTCTTTTTTTCTTTCTTTATCCAGTTTTTTTTTTCTTTGCTGACAAACACAACCTTTGTATGATGTAGCCTGCTACTGTTGCCACAATTGTACTAACACCATTTGTTTCCTGTTCAGGAGGTCTCCCCGACAGTTTTTACTTCGGGACCTCCGATTGTGCAATTATACTTCACCTGTGTGTACTACTGTTTGTACCTACTGATGAAAATAAATTCAACATCAACTTCAACTATGTGGTATGTTTGACCAAAGCATACAACAGTCAGATATTTAAAAAATGAAACAAAAAAATGGCTTTTTCTTTTGAAAATTCAGTTACACGTTTCTTCATTCCAACAGTCCCATAGAAATCAGGAAAATATGTTGTAAAGATGCCAAAAAGTTATTATTTTCGTTTACTTCAAGTGAAACTTCATTCCACACATGGGCTCTTCATATTCTACATGAGTCTCCGGCTGTATGTATTATGAAAAGGTAGTAAGTTAAATAGATTGTTAGTAGCAGCTCTTGTTTGTTTCATTGGTAATCTGAATATAGTAAGGGGCAGCCAATTATTAGACGTTATTAATGTATTTACTACTTCAGCTATCTTCAATTCATATGCAGTTGACACGAGTAATATGCGTAGCTGATGAAAGAGTGGCATACTAGGATGTATACTTTTTGAGTAAGTTATTGTACGAGTAGCAAGTTTTTGAAGGCGAGAAACAGGGCCTAAATATCTTTTGTATGTGCTGCCTCAGGTTTCGAGACAAGAGCATAACTGGCTGTGCACAAATGAGAAATACCGAATGCGCAAGATCGTAAGTTCAACGCACTCTCCCTTAGTAATACATGACAGCCATGGGCTAATTTGGAGCAGACACTAATAACTTGTCGTTTAGAGCGCATCTCAGACTCGAACAGAACACCAACATACTTGTATTACGACACCCTGAGCAGATTCGTGTTGTTAATAGTTAGTGCAACGTGGTCATAATTTATGTTCTTTATTCGCGAGTTAAACACAGTGTACTTTATTTTCTGGGTATTAAGAGTTAGCCGATTACTTATAAACCATTGTGATATTTCGCTAAGTTCTTCATTAATTTTACATTGTACTTCCTCTAAATTATCCCGTGTGAAAAGTAATGCAGTGTCATCGCCATATATAATAGCTTCGGAATGTTTCAGGCCAGACTGAAGATCGTTAATATACAACGAAAAAAACAGAGGACCAAGCCCGGAACCTTGCGGAACACCCAGAATAATGCTTTGCGGTTGTGATGTTAAGTTGTTTCTGTATGAGAGGTTAAGTCCTCTCATACAGAAAGTTCCCATTTTCTGTCGCAGTATTGTGTGATCAACCGTATCGATAGCTTTGGATATATATAAGTAAACTACTATGGCTAGTTTATTATTATGTAGTGCAGTAGTTATGAGTTGTGTAACACCAAAAACTGCGGAAGACGTTGATCTTTTGGACCTGAGGCATGCTTATTAGGACAGATGATGTTATATTTATTTAGAAAATTGTGTATACGCTTACAAAGTACCTTTTTCAAAAACTGTATTAATTGCATTTAGCACTGATTTTGGCCTGTAGTTTCGTATGTCCGATCGCTCACCGCTTTTAAAGATAAGTATGACCTTCGCCACCTTTAGTTCACCAAAATACACTCCATCTTCCAGCGAATGGTTAATGATAGCAGCAGATGAATTTCCAGTATATCAATGGTGTACTTTATCAGTCTAACAGGTATTGCATCTGGTCCTGC